>NC_136073.1:602451407-602618686 GCF_964261635.1 Lissotriton helveticus
TCTGATATGGGGTTGGAGGACCCAGTGGCGCAGTTGGAGGTACCAAAAGTACTCTGTGTTAGGTAATTGGAATTCCCTCAGACAGTTAGTAAATGTTAAGGTGTCCCAGTTGTGGAATATGTTAGCCAATGTGAGGCATCCTCCCTCCAGCCATGCGTCGAAAGGTCCTGGCTGTAGTGCCGGTGGAAAGGCAGGGTTGTAGTGAATGGGTGTGAATGGTGAGGGAACGTGGTCCATTGTGTCTGTTTTAATATATCGTCCCATACTTTAAGTGTCGTCTTAGTCGGAGTGCTAATATAAGCAGTTACTGATCGGTCCCACTTCTGCTTCCAAAGCAAGTCCCAAATTTCTCTACCCACTATTGCTCGATCCATGTGTAGCCAGTGTTTACTTGACTCACGTTGAGACCATTCTACCAGTACTCGGAGTTGGGCCGCTTTGTAACAGAGGTCCAGATCCGGTATCACTGGCACTCCCTCGTCGATAGGTTTCCTAAGGAGCTGAAACAGCAGTGGTGTTCTCTTCTTTTGCCAAATTAATTTCCGCAGTAGTATGTGGGCCTCATGTAAGAAGTCACTCTCCAGTGGTATGGGGAGACTTTGAAATAGGTGCAGAAACTTTGTCAGAATTACCATTTTCACAGCATGTATTCTGCCAAGCCAGGAGAGACTAAGGGGGCCCATCTGTACAAATCCACTTGTAGCTGGCGTAGGAGTGGTGGGTAGTTAACGGTAAATAATCCAGAGATTTTTTTAGTCCATTTTATTTCCAGATATGTTAAATCGTTCTTGGCCCATTGAAAGGTAATTGAGGCCACCAATTCACAGATCTCCACTTCCGGGAGCGTTAGGTTAAGGAGGAAGGATTTATTAAGATTAATGTGGAAGCCTGCTACTATTTCTAATCTTTCCAGTTCGTCACATATTTCTATGATGGATTGACTCGGATCCATAATGGTTAGTAAGATATTGTCTGCGAACATTGATATTTTGTGTTCATCAGAGCCAAACGGTATTCCCCCAACCTCTCTATTGTCTCTAAGTCAGTTGGCTAACGGCTCAATACTGAGCGCAAAAAGGAGTGGGGATAGAGGGCAACCCTGCCTCGTTCCCCGTTCCAATCGGAAGGAGTCAGAAGCCATGCTGTTGACTAACACTTTAGCACTGGGAGCTGCCAAGGTAGCTTTAATCATATTGATAAATGTGCTGCAAAAGCTGAATCTTTGAAGAGTCTGAAAGAGAAAACTCCAATTTACTCAATCACATGCCTTCTTGGTATTTAAGCAGGGATCTGGCGCTTATTCGCTTTTTCTATGAGATGTATCACTCTGCGTACATTGTCATGGGTTTGTCTCCCCTTAATGAATTACGATTGATTCGGGTGGATCAATCCTGGCATTACACTTTCTAGGTGGGTAGCTAACATTTTTTAATACAGTTTAGCGTCTAGATTAAGTAATGCTATAGGGCGATATGATCCGCACTGTTTTGGGTCTTTCTGGGTTTGGGAATCACAGTCAGCAGTTTGTGTAGTAGTCGCTATGTAATTAAAAAGAGCCGTGAGCTGGGGAATCAGTTCTATACTAATGTTTTATAGAATTGTGTCTTCAGTCCGTCAGGTCCTGGGGATTTATGTAATTTGAGAGACCCTATCAGCTTTTGTACTTCCTCTTCCGTGATAGTTTCCCCTAATTGTTTGTCCTGGATCCTTGTAACCTGTGGGAGTTTCACAGTGTCTAAGTAAGTGGATTGTATCTGAGAATCGAGTGGGTCAGCTGTGTACAATGTGATATAGAAGTCCCTGAATGCATTTGCCTTACCCGAGTCGTCATGTGTCAGCAAACCCGAGGGTGCGTGAATGTCCCTAATAAATTCCCTTTCTTTCTTTATTCTCAACTGGTGTGCGAGGTGAGCCCCAACTTTATTGCCTTGTGCCTAGAAGGTCTGCTTGAGTTTAAGCAGAGTTAATTCTGCTCTGTTAGCTTATATCGCATGAAGTTTACCCTTTAGGGCTGTGACCTTTCGTTGAGTTGTGGTGGTGGGATTGGCTTTGTGTGTTCTTTCTACTATTTTCAGTTCCCCTTCTAAGTTTAGTCTTTCTGTTGTCCTCTCCTTGTAAAGAGCTGACATTAACATAATGCATTGGCCTCTAATTACAGTTTAAAAGCTTCCCAGTTATTCAGTGGGGATGTGTCCAGGGGGTCATTTAACTGAAAAAAAAACCTTATTGAGGCGCGTAGGGTATCACAGAGTGTTGTGTATCGTGTTATGGCATTGGCGAAGAACTAACGTTTGAACTTCGGTTGAGGACTACGTCAAGCTAGTATGACTGCTACTGGAGCATGGTCAGAGATAATGATGGGGTGTATGCTTGCTTCCTGGACTAATTTGTTAAAAGTTTGGCTCATAAATATATAATCAAGTCTTGAATATGTGCGATGGTGGCGTGAGAAATATGTGTGGTCCTTATCTGCTTGATGCGCTTCTCTCCAACAATATTGGAGGCTCAAATCGCGAATAGCTTGTGTCAAGAGTTTTAGGAAAGCTACCTGTGTGGGCCCTATGAGGGTGGTTACTATCCTTCCTGGATTGCCATGTCAAGTTAAAATCCCCCATCAGCACGATGTCGCCCTCTGCAAAACCCCCCAGGAGAGTCAGCATGTTGTGGATAAAACAGGCTTGGTTTGCGTTTGGTGCATATATCCCCACAAAAGTGCAGAGGCGTCCCCAGATGCAGCCTTTCACCAGTACCACTCGACCTTCCTTGTCAGTTTTAGAGTCAATTGTTTGGAATTTGAGAGCGGGATGAAAGAGAAGCGCTACTGCGTTGTTTTTGGAATTGGCAGAGGATTTAAAAACTAGGGGGACTGCTTTGTGTTTAATTCTGTGATCTTCTGATCTCTTGAGGTGGGTCTCCTGGAGTGCCACTACGTCATAATGCTGGTCAGTTAAATATTTCCATATCTTTTGACGTTTAGATGGGGCATTCATCCTTCTCACATTCCATGTCAGCGTTGTGACTACTATCGTGACTCAATGAACTGTGTTGCTCTTCCATTTGTACCCTCCCATCTCCACCATTCTCTCTTCGCTATGCCGCTTAAGGACCACCCTCCTCCTCTCAACCCAATGGGGCCGCCAGCTAATGAAAACCCTTGCATGTGGACCCGCTGTGAACCAATGACATTGCTCTTACCTCTACAACCCCTACACAAAACATAAAAAAAGGGGAAAAAGGGGAACACTAAAATTTGCAACGATGTAAAATAAAAGTCTAGACGTAAACTTGATTAGCAAGATTGATGGAACCTCCCGTCCCGCATTTGAGTCAACATGGTGGTGTCTGAACATCACTTGGTGCGACTGGCCCATAATTTGTCGCCGAGGCCTATTTGGCAAAACCATATCCAAAGTCTTGCTCTCCTTTTCCATTTGGGAGCTTGTGGATGTTTTGTCACTATATAAACCTTCTTACCCGTCCCTGCCCCTTCAGTTTCTCGTGGTAAGCAGGATTAGCTGCTGAAGTTGTAGAGTGGAGTTACATTTCCATCTTGTTGGGGACATGCATGAATGTTGCTTTATTATTTGCAGCTCATTGCTCACTTTTACAAAATGGGGTTGGGATCTTCAGGGAGCTTCATCTGTGTTTAGCTTTTTCTGCGCTTTGGGTAGGCGGCGGGGCTGCAAGCGGCCTCCCTTCTCTTTTCCTTGCGAAGGACCATCCTGTTGCTCTTCACCACCTGTCTCCACAGTAATCTCCGGTATCTGTATACCCAGCACTCCGAAGGTCTTGTTGACGTTGGTTATGTGGTGCACTTTATTATGATATTTGAAACTTATACCAAAGGGGTAGGACCAATGATATCTAATGTGGTCCCTTCTGAGTTTATCCGTGAGTGGCCTGAGTTGTTGGTGTCGGGCCAGAGTTGCTGGAGCTATGTCCTGGAACAATTGATACGAATGACCTTGGAATTGCAGTGTCCCCAATTTCCTTGCCGCCTGTAGTATGGCTTCTTTAGTCTTGAAAGAGTGTAGTTTCGCTAGAATGTCCAGTGGTCTGCGAGTCTCTCTCTAATTGGGGTATCCCACTCTGTGAACTCTCTCTATTTTAATTTTTGTCGTTGGTGGCCCTATCGCCTCGGCGAACAGGCCCGTGACGAAGGCCTCCAAGTCTGGTCCTTCTGCTCCCTCTTTGAGATTACGAATCCTAATGTTTTCCTGTTGTGATCAGTGCTCGAGATCCTTATTCTTTAGAACCACATTTTGTAGTTGATTGTGGAGATTCCGCGTAGTAGACGGCAGTTGTTTCATTGTTTTTGTTCTAAGACTATAATAGTAGCCTCTACATCTATCATTCTGGCCCCCACCGAGCCCACGTCCTGTTGTAGGCTAGTGAGTCTGCCACTAAGATCTGCCCGTAGGGAATCCATGGATTGTGCCATGTCAGCCTTTAGTTCCTCTCACAGTTCTTGCTTGAATTACCGCAATGACGCAAGGAGATCTTCCTTAGAGAATTACATGTTATGTTTCCCCGATACTGGCACCTGCACGTCTTTGCTGGTTGAGGGGGCAGAGTAAGAGGAGACTCTATTATTATGCAGTTTTTTCGGCGGCATAGATAAAGCTTGTAACAATACTGGTCTTTTTAGTGTCTTGCGTCTCCTCACCTGGGGCGCTGGATGAGTTTAGATATTTAGGTTGGTGAGAGCGCACTGGGACCTATGTTGAAACCGCTTTCTCCTCTTGCAGAAGGGCTTTTCTCTCATGGCGCTGGGGTGCTCTGATCCCTTTCTCTACCTTGCGTTAGCACTAATCAGCCTCTGTATTATTTAGTGCCTCAAAGAGTTTTTAGTAGGTGCTATCTGACCTTATACCTGCGCTTCGTGGTGTTTGCAGAGGTGTCCTACCCTATAAGTGCTGACGCTTTGAAATAAAGATCCTCTATCGTAGGGGCTCAACAGTTCCATGATCACAGTATTCAGGTTAGGTTTATGTGGACTGGGTTTGTGCCATTACATTTTCCCTCTGAGACTCTGCCAGTTACTGGCTAGTCTGTGAGCATGTTGTAGCGCTCTGCACCGGGTAGTACTGGTCTGGGGCAGTTAGTTCAGGTGTTGTTGCCTGCTCGAGTGAGAAGTGTCTTGGCCGGGTGCCATTTTAAAGTCAGGCGCCAGCTTCAATCGCTCCCGGCTGCCTCTGAAGCTGTCGTCATTCGAAATATTCCGGCCCCCAGACTTGTTGTGATCCCGGTTGCAGCCGCCATAGACCCGGGGCATCAAAGGTCTCTCTTCCTTGGGTGCATTGTTTGCAGATCTAGGATCGGAGCCATTTTCTCAGCCACCCCCCACGTCCCATATTATCAGCCCACCGGTACCCCCTCTGATGGCACGCTTCTCTTCTGGGGTATCCCGTGGGGTATCAGCGCTCTGGACATTCAGCACAGCCCTGGCGGATCGCACTGTGGCACGTCTGCCACGTCCGCTTTCCCGTGTCTCAATCTCCGGTCACTATGCAGCCTGGCTCCAGCTCTTTGCGGCCCTCGTGGAGTCAGGCGGCATCCGCCTTCAATCTGCGCCTTTCCTTCGGTCCGGTTGCAGTACCTCACTCACACCAGTTCTGGCTGTAAGAATCATCAATAAATTTGTTGGTCTTCCTGCAAAATGTAGTCTTAATGTGGCCATGGCCACGGAGCCATTGTGGATTACGCCAACCCTTCATTGATTTTTAGGCAGCCTTCAACTGGGCTTCCAGGGGTCACTTAGGGAAAAAACTGCAAGCAGGGTCCATTCCACAGAATTTATTAAGGGCAATGGAACTTATATATTTCAAAACTTGGATAAGGATAAACGTAGGTGATAACAACTATGTACCCAGGAAGATCCATACAACAGCAGGGCTGAAACAAGGCTGCCTCTTGGCCTCCTTGTTATTCGAACTTTACATGTCAGATCTCACACCAACGTTAGACCTAGTCGATTCCTGTTCAGCAAAACAGGGAGGAAAACTGCTATCCAGCCTCTTATACGCAGATGACCTGGTCATGTTAAGTAAAACAAAAATGGGCCTCCAGCGATTAATAAATAAGAGGAATATAACAACTCAAACGGTCTAGTGTATTTGACAAAAACAAAAGTAGTAATCTACTGCAAGAGGGTAAACAAACAAGCATTTGCAATGCAATCGGTCTCGCCTTTGGCACCTAATATGTATTTAGCTATGCAGCACATTAGCCTGGGTACTGAAACATCTATTGTTCTTTAACATGGAGGGAAAGTAAGAACCAAACTGTGTGACACGCAAGGTATGGGAACACATGGGGAGAAATACTGCCTTTCAGCGGGAAATGGTACAGCTCTGTTTTTAAAATTAAATAAGGGCCTTCGGTGGTCATAGCACTGAAAATACAAGATTTGAAAATAATATTATTGTCTACGGGTGCTCGTGGAAGACAATTTCTATAGACTGGAATCTAGAGAATGCTAAAGTGATTCTGGTATTCTACTGACCTCTGCTGGTTGTTTTCTATTAAGACAGTTAAATAGAGGCAGTTGAACAGAAAAAAGACTCTAAGAGGAAGCAGACAAGTCCTAGAGCTGATCTCCAGAACCCACAAAGTACATACACATATAAGTATATACTAAAGTGGGGGGCGTGGCCTGGCGGCAACCAAGATGGCCGCATAGTATTGCAGCTCTGCTGAGGGCGAGCCGTAGGCCCCAAAAATCCTGAATTTATCCAGCCACACGGTTTCTAAAAAAACGCAGATTCCGCTGGTGGAGGTGCTCCGGTGCCGGAGAGAGTTGCTCCGATCCCTATCTGACCACGGGCAGCACCGTAATGTGGATCGGCAGAGGGGAGGCCCCCTGCGGCCTAGACGCAGCAAGTACAGGGAGCAGAGCACCGGCCTTGGGTGCCAGCAAGGGCCGGGTGCTGTCGCGGCGAGTCAGCGCCGGATCCTGGGGAGCGCGGAGGCCTCATAGCCTAACAAGGAGGGGCCCGCCCGGAAAGTGCCTGATCTGTACAGAGGCGCGCTGAGCTCCCGCAGGGAGGTCGGATACCTCATTGCGGGATGCACGCATTGAGGGGAAGAAGACTCGAGGACTGCTATCTACCCTGGCATCCCCGGGCTGGTTGTTGTGGGATTTTGACTCTCGTGGCGACGGAGTGCGGGTGCCTGAAGCGAACGTGAGTGGTGACGTGGGCTGTGACTGACAGGCCCGGAGCACCGGGGAGCTGGAGAGAGCATCTGGTCACTACTGAAGCGGAGTTGTGGACCCCGGTTCTCTGCATCCTCGGGGTGAGTCGCTGTGGGGCGTTGTGAGGACCCCCTTGCTACACCTGCTTCCCTGGGAGGACGAGCCCCGGGGCGGGCGGCGCCATAGATCGGCGCACTGCCTAGTTGGAACAAGGAAAGAGGCTCACTAAATGGTGGACATTGGCGGACCGGGAGGCGGGAGCCACGCGCCCTGGTTTCTGTGAAGCGGCGCCGGGGACGGCGGAATGACAGTCTGTGATCAAGCGCGTGGGGACCTGAGGAGCAGACTATCCTGTCTTGAACCGCGGTACTATCCAAGCGGACGAACACCCGGAATGGGATAGACAGCTCCGGAAGTAATAGGTGGGCAGCCCGACGGGGCGATAGCAGGTGAACAGTGGACACAGTGAGTGGTGTGTTCCCTCCATCATCTCGGGGGCCCTTTCAGAGACAATAATGAACCCTAGGAAGTCCACCACCACGCAAACCAACACAATTGACAAATATACGGCATTGGCAGGAGGAGCGGAGGAGGCCCCCTCTGAGGGGTCGGCCAACGCGGTGGAACCGTTCCTGGCCTCCATCATGCAGGCCATACAAACTTTGGGTACGACGTTGGAGGCTAAAATTGATAGAGTTACTATTGAAATGGCTCTTCAGCGGGCGGACCTGAATAAGACCTCAGAGAAGGCCACTCAGAACGCCGCAGCTATTGCTGAGATTCACCTCACCACCAAAATGTTGAAAGAACAGGTCCAGCAGCTGACTCACCAGCAGAAGCAAACAGTTGCCAGACTGGAGGACCAGGAATGGAGGGCCCGCAGAAATAATATTCGAGAGGTGGGAGTGCCGGAGAAAATGGAAGGGCCGAGTGTTGACCTGTTCCTGGGGGACATTATTTTGAACCAACTTAAGCCCAAAAGACTCTCCAAGTTTTTTGTCATTGAAAGAGCGCACAGGGCACCGATTTCTCCTCCACGTCCCGGTGCTCACCGGAGAACGATTATTGCCCGGATCCTTAACTATAGGGACCGGGACACCATCTTGCAAGCCGCCCGACAACATGGAGACCTCCGGATCGACAACGCCACCATCCGATTATTTCCTGATTTTACCCTCAAGGTCCAACAGGAGCGCCGCTCGTTTGATGGAGTCAAGAGGGAGCTTCGGGATCGTAGCATTAAATATATGATGTTCTTCCCGGCGCGTCTCAAGCTTCTTTCACATGGGAAATCCTTCTTCTTCACGTCCCCGGAGGACGCCCACGCTTGGCTGGAGGAGAACGTAAAGCAACCTGATTGTCCGCGGCCGGGAGACAGCTGGAGGAATACTCCAGTACGTTCTCCGACCTTTTCCAGGGGTTCGACAGAGAGGGAGTGACGGCTGCGAGGTGGACCTCGTGCGCCTGGTGGGTCCAGGTCGCGGAGTCTGTCTGCCTCGCCGGACATTGGATGAGGAGGCGGAGGACGCCCTGGCCTGGAGGGCCAAGTTGGAACGCACGTAAAGTATGCTGTTTTTCCTGTGTGTAAAACTGCTGGGACACTGATGTAATATGGGGAACCTAACCTGAATGACTGACGGAAGGGGCGTTTGATTCCTATCAGACTTGATACAGCGGACACGTTACAATTGGGGGGGAGAGGTTGATCCATGTATCCGGTTGAACTACCTACACTTCTTGTCCTGTCTCCCCTAGGAAGGGATGTTATAGCGGCTAGATCTATAAAGTTGTGGGCTGGGTGAGACCCTCATGATGCCCAACCGGTTGTAGCACACACACCCTAAGTTTTCGTTTTATGGGTGACAGGCACTCTGCTTGTTGGGGTAAGTCGGGCCATGTTGGCCTGAGAAGCAGGGTAGCAGGGAGGGCACAGGAGGTTGTGGGGGGAAAGTTGAATGTTTGTTTTTTGCATTTTGGTTTGTGCAGGGTACTGTTCTTTTGATTCCGATGGCACTACTGGTGGGCATGCGGGTGGCGGGTGGCGGTGAGGGTGGACAACCATCTCTAAGGTTCTTTCTACTAGCTGTTTATGATGCATACACAGAGGGCACAAAGAGTTAATATATTGTCCTGGAACATCAATGGCCTGCAGAATAAGATAAAGCGCACCATGGTCCTCCAATATCTCCATAGGCACGCCACAGATATAGTTTTCCTCAAGGAGACACACCTGATAGGTAATGATTTTAAGGCCCTTAACAGATTCGGATACACCCTCCAAGTCCATGCAGGTTTCACTACTGGCTCCAGGGGTACCGGGATTCTTGTGAAAAATTATCTTCCATTGGTGATTGGACGTAAGTGACTGGACCCTTTGGGGCGCTATGCGGCGGTTTCTGGGCAGTGGGAGGGTCATACGATTAATCTCTGCTCTGTTTACGTTCCCCCAAAACTACACAGCACCACTCTCCCAGATATTGGGAAACTGTTACTAGACATGCCGGTGGGGGTCCTGATCATGGGGGAGGATATGAATGATGTGATGGCTAGGGACCTTGATAGGTCCGTGGCTCTGCCTGACGGGGGGTGTCATCTCGGGGACTTTGTGCATGCGATGGGTTTGGTGGACCTATGGAGGGCGCATAACCCCCACCGTAGACAATACACACATATCTCCGTGGTGCATGGCTCGGGGTCCAGGATCGATTACCTCTTTACGCAGGTGGGTCACATGGGCCTTTTTCATAATAGTTGTCATAAAGCCTGGGGTATATCCGATCATTCCCCGGTCGGTGTACAGCTAGGGGGTGCCGAGAGGGACTGGTCTACTCCCCCCAGGCAGGATGTATTCCTGTTTAAGGATCAGGAGTTTCAGGAACAATTCAGGGAGCGAGTGGACCAATATTTTGAGGAGAATGCGGGTTCCGTTAGATCTCAGTGTGCCCTCTGGGAGGCTTATAAGACTGTGGCCAGGGATTTTGTGCAGGCGGAGATGGGGAAACTAAATACTGAATAGTACACCTATAGTCTCAGACATATGTGTGTAAACCAAAGAATTGTTTCTCTCTCAACAAACGAGATGCTAAGGTGGGAAATTATAAATGGGGGAGACATCCCTTAAGAATAAGAACCCTCACTCACCCGAAGGTGACATGCTTCATCATCTGGGTCCTCCTTACCAGTGTGGAAAACCTAGTCACCACTGGGAGCTACTACTTCGAGATTTTAAAGAAGGAGCTCAGAGATGTTTTTTTTTGTAAGGGACAGGATGGTAATCCCATATGTGAGCAGATGAGTGTAGTGAGGTGTGCAGCGCTGTGTGAAAGGGTGGTAAGGTGAAAATAGAACTATCTAAGTGGAAACACGTATAATTTTATTGATGTGTTCCACTTGACAGGATTAAAAAGGAACAGCACAGTGGTATGGATATAGAACCACTGTCACTTGATGGTCGACATGTTTCAGCCTATTGATCTACAAAAGGGTATCAGCGGCTTTCTTCACGACCAGATTGAATATGTGCTAATGCTGCTGCTAATATGTGATAAATATTAGAATAAAGAAAATATTTTTACAACACCGGTATTCCTGTATTTTCTTTTGTTTGTCAGGTCATACCCAGGTCTCCTCAATAGTAGGAAAATCCTGCCTCACCTCTACCTGGCTGGCTGCTCTGGAAGGAGGCCCCGCGCTATCCGTCGGTACCTCAATGCCCAATAGAGCTCGCCCCAGGAGGTGAAACACCAAAAGGTAAAACATGCACAAATTGATAGAGTGGAAACAGAGTTTCACGCCTTAGAGTGCACTAGGGGGGAGATGCAGGAGCAGGAACTAAGTCACAAGCTGTGACTCAAAGAAAAAGAACTCAAGGATGCGATGTCTGCCCAGGCGAGATTGCACACTATTGCCACGCAGCGGCGCGTTTATGACTTGGGGGATAAAGCTAATAAGATGATAGCCTGGCTTCAGAAGGGCGACAGAGACCGTAATTGGGTGCCTGGGATCCGAACAGTAGGCGGGACTACACGAGACACAAGTGTAGACGTAGCAGAGGCGTTTGCGCATTACTATAAGGCTATCTATCAGCCGCACACTGAGAGACGGCAATGGGAGTGTGAAGAATTCTTGCGTGACATACATCTGCCTACACTAGATCCTGAAGATAGGGATATCCTGGAATCAGAAATTACGGTGGAGGAGGTAGAGGCTGCCATGGGAGATTTGCAGGCATGGAAGGCGCCGGGTCCCAATGGGTTCCCGGCAGAGGCGTTCGGATGTGTTTCGGGAAGGGTTGCTCCACATATGTTAAAGATGTTTAATGAGGCCAAGCAGGAAGGGCTACTCCCGAAGGATCTTAGATCTGCAACGATAGTGGTGATACATAAGCCTGGCAAACCGCAGGATTTGTGCAGCTCCCACAGGCCCATCTTACTCCTTAACTATAAAACCAAGGTCCTTAGCAAAATCCTAGCCACCAGACTGGGGGCGGTCATTCAATCTTTGATCCACCCGGATCAATCGGGCTTTATGCCGCATAGAAACACGAGGCTTAACTTGCGACGCTTGTTTGGGGTGCTTCAAATGGTGTATAACCGCCCAAATGTACCGGCGGCCCTACTGTCACTGGATGCCCATATGGCCTTTGACAGTATGGAATGGCAATATATATATATGCAGTCTTGGCCAAACTGGGTTTTGGCGATAACTTTCGAGCATGGGTAAGGTTGTTGTAAACTGCACCGCTTGCGAGGGTCCGGATTAGCGGTGCCCTCTCCAGCGAGTTTCAATTGGGGCGGGGCACGAGGTAGGGCTGTCCGCTGTCCACGACATTATTCGCCTTGGCCTTGGAGCCGTTGGTGGCCTGGGTACGTACTGATCCCATGGTGCGGGGTATTGACCTGGGGGCGGCTGGGAAGATCGTATATCGCTTTAGGCTGATGATGTTCTAATCTATGTCCAAAGGCCGGCTGACTCTATTCAGAGACTCATGCAGATCCAGCGTACGTTTGGCGAGTACTCCGTATATCGCATTAATTGGGACAAGCCCCATGGTCATCTGATGGCAGGACCTCCGCCAAAATTAGCTGAAGAATGTCGAGGGCTGGTATGGAAAGAGACCTTCCGATACTTGGGTATCTGGATTACGAAGTTGGAGGAGGAGTTCATGCGTTTGAACGTGTACGCTCAACTGGAGCGGCTACGAGGGGACGTCGAACATTGGAGAACTCTCCCGCTCTCCTTGATGGGACTCGCTGTCCTATTTAAATGATGGCCCTTCCTCATCTGTTGTATGTTTTGCAAAGTACTCCCTTTCCAATCCCGGAGAAGATCTTCCGGGTGATCGATTCAGAGCAGCGTACGCGTCTTTGGGGACGGAGGGTGCCCAAGAATTGCTCTGAAGAAGCTCCAGAGGGGGATATATGAGGGAGGGCTCGCGGTCCCTGACGTTAGGCTCTACTATTGGGCGGCACAGTTAGTCAACATCAACGGGCGTGTGTTCGCCCCGATGGATGAGCCGGCGTATAGAGTGGACCGCATGGTCTTAGGAAGTGGTACCTATTTGGCCGCTCTTTATCGCAAGGGTAGACGCTGTTCGCCTCTGCAACCTCAAACGGCCGCGGTTGTGGAGACGTGGAAACGGGCGACAAAACTGCTGGGTTGGGAGGCGAAGCTTACAGCACAAACCCCGCTGTGGGCTGGGAATTATCTCCCAGAGGTTGCGAAATTGAAGGGCCTTCGCAAGTGGAGCCTAATTGGCATCAATGTGTTGGGCGATGTATGGAAAAGAGGGGACATGCTAGAGTTTACCACCCTGCAGGCAGAGTTCCAAATGGGGAAAGGGGAGTTCCTTCACTACCAGCAGCTCAGACATGCCATCTACCAACATCTACACCACAGGGAATATTTACCAGACTATGCCCCACTGGAAGATAGATTATTGCTGGATCTGATGATAGATAAAGCCATTTCCCTCACGTACAAAAAGCTCATCAATAACGTGGCTGATCCCTTGGGGCCTTTGCGTGAAAAATGGGAGTCCGAGGTTGGGTTGTTAGAGGAAGATGATTGGAGGGAGGCCCTACAGAGTCCCCGGGAGGTGGCGATTCGTGCCTGGTTTAGGCTTGTTCCGCTGCGCATCCTGCACCGCTCCTACTCCCCATGCACGACACAATACCGTATAGGTTATGTTGACTCACAGTTCTGTCTGAGGGGTTGTGGAGAGGTGGGCACCTTCTTCCACATTTTGTAGGACTGCGCCAGGATCTGGGCATACTGGTCCAGACTGGCGGACATAATGTCTGAAGTGGTCGGAACTGAGGTCCCATTGGAGGCCCGATGGCACATCTTGGGAGTGACGAGTGACATCACTTGGCCTAAGTGGGACGAGGTCTGGCTGGCATTAGCGAGTATGGTCGCCAAAGGAAATATAGCTAGACTATGGGGTAGTAATGTCTTGCCAACAGTGGAGGATTGGGGAAAAGATCTAGATTGGTGCCGAATGGCTGAAAAAGTGATATATAAAAGTAGAGGGTGTCCCAAGAAGTGGAAGAAAATATGGGCGGCGTGGAGAATGTACAAAGGGAATTTGATGGATACCCAGTCTGTTTCTGACACTGGCTAGCATTGTGTATGTATCCTAGTCTTTGTATGCAGGTCGAAATGTTCGAGATGATTCTATGAATGACTTTGCCTTTTGTATGTCCACTTATTATCAGATGTTGTACAGTATGCAACTGTTTTGGAGCTTGTTGTCTTAATAAAAAGATTTTTTTTTAAAGTATATACTAAAGTATATACAAGCGGTCTCAAATGGTCGACCTGAAAAGGGTCCTAGCACTGGATAAATGAGAGCCTTGAGAAAGTATTGGAGTACAAATATTTAGGAGTCTGGATTGACGCAAGAGGAAACCAGTCACTGCAAAATGAGTCAATCAGAAACAACACCTAGGCCCTACAGGGTGCTTTTACAACTGCTTCTCAACACCTATGGCGCCCCAGCTTAGATCCAATGCTTCAGGTCATAAGGGTGACGCTACTTCTCACAATGACATATGGGAGCGAAAGCCTGATAGGGAAGGATGCTGGCCTCTTAAACATTTTGGTGGCCAAGACATATAAATCTGTTATTCGTCTTCCTAGGACAGATTCTCCAGTACAAATAAGCCAGGAGTTTGGTCTACCAACCCAAGTAATAGGCAGACAACAAGCATTTCTATTCTGTGCTGCAAACTAAGAGCCTGTATATTAGAAAATCTTAATTGACACAAAATCAAATCCATTCCAAGCAATTCACTGCAACACCGGATCCTGCAAACATCTTTAGAC
Source organism: Lissotriton helveticus (assembly GCF_964261635.1). Taxonomy (NCBI): domain Eukaryota; kingdom Metazoa; phylum Chordata; class Amphibia; order Caudata; family Salamandridae; genus Lissotriton; species Lissotriton helveticus. The sequence goes on from NC_136073.1 coordinate 602,465,929, forward strand.
ACTTTCCAAGCAAGAAATGTATGGAATTGACAGGTGTCGCAGGCAGCGTTTAAAACATGTATCTCCATCAGTGCTTACAAGGTTAGCAAATTTGAACGTAAGAACACACTAGCTCAGCGAAGGCACACTTGAATGGTATTAAATACATACAATGCCAAGACCACCAGACATTTGTAGGCACAAACTACTCAAAGTACATCAAACTAAAGTTTATTCATTATTGATTTGGGCATTTACAACATCAGGCTTCCTACCCAAGTGACTTGCCCAACCCACAGACTCTGCCTGTTGCTGTACACTACCGCAAAAGAAACACTAATGCATATAAGTCTGTTCGTGCCGAGCTCTCCTTCGAAAGCAAAAAGTCATCACCCAATTGAACATCAGGCTGGTAATTTTTTATCTAGGCTAAGTGGAAAGCTCATTCATAACGGGCATTTATCCTACATCATTTTTATGGTCAAAACAGGATTAAACATAAACATTTTATAGCACCCGGTTATATAACTCTTTACTACATGCACTTTATGGCGATTTGTGACTTTAGATTTTTAAAGTTGTAGGGAACTTTTAGGTAATGCATGATAATTATGTTCTGCAAGGATCTTGCACGTTATCAATTTTATGGCACACAGTTATTTAGCCCCTTATAACAACCAATTTCTGCCATGGCGAGCTGTGATTTTACACTCTCAACAAGAGAACGTTTTGCGTAATGTCTGATAAACATGTTCTGGATGAATTCACATGACTGGACGCATTGTGATTTCAAGTGTTTAGTAGTCCTAGAAAACTTTTTATGCATTATGTTTTTGAAAAGATTATAATGAATCATGCAAATATAGATTATTCATTCATTCATTCATTCAAAGAAATGACTCAATATTGTAAAACATGTGCATTTCCACCCAAAATGGGATTAGAGTTAGGATCAAACCAATAAAGACTCTGTAAAATAACACTGTAATCGAGCAGTATAAGAACATGAACACATTGAGAAATCAAACAATGTTCTGAAATTATGAACAACCAAAGAACAGGACAACCTGACCAAGGTTCAGCACAACCAAAACAATAGTTCAAGTTGAAGTTATATTGGTGCAGCACACTTCCTGTGCCCGTTGTCCACAAGCACAGATCCGGTCAGTAAATTGTGAACAAAAAGTGGGAGGCGCACCCAGTAAGGAATTACACAGATTCTTATAGTCCAAGAGTTTTTTCTTCTTCATTTAGGTAATTATACCCAGAATACATAGACAGCCAACGCGTTTCATTACTTGTTGTAACTTCGTCAGGGCATGTGCTCTACTGTTTTATTTGAAACTGAGAGCCGGTTGCAGTTGAAAAAGTCGGCGAGATTTAAGAAGTCGCAATTCCACACAATCAGGAAAAAGCCTACGCTCTCTTGTAGGAGATTAATCTAGAACACTGGGTGTCAAAACGAAACAGTGACGTGAAGAGGCTTCATATGTCCACAAAATGTAAAGAAGACACAAATGCTCTAATAAATCGAAGAGCTGAGAATGAAGGGCGTGGTCATGGGAGGGAAGGACACAGTCCACTGACCCCTCCGGTATTCGCCGAGGAAATTCAGTAGCAAAGTAAGGTCTATAATTGGTATATGTTTTCTCCTTGGGCTGCGTCTAAATCCAAACAGCATGGATCCATTAAACCCAGGTTACCATACCAGGAGGTCGTTATTATTGACCAGGAACTCTGAAGGTCCATTGACTGCTGTTTGGATTTAGACGCAGACCAAGGAGAAAACATATACCAATTATAGACCTTACTTTGCTCCTGAATTTCCTTGGCGAATACCGGATTGTGTGGAATTGCGACTTCTTAAATTCTTGCCAACTTTTTCAACTACAACCGGCTCTCAGTTTGAAATAAAACAGTAGAGCACATGCCCTGACGAAGTTACAACAAGTAACGAAACATGTTGGCTGTCTATGTGTTCTGGGTATAAGTACCTAAATAAAGAAGAAAAAACTCTTGGACTATAAGAATCTGTGTAATTCCTTACGGGGTGCGCCTCCCACTTTTTGTTCACAATGTTCTGAAAGTACAAAAGGGCAATGGTATCACTTTCATGCAGCAGTCAAATCTATATTTCTCTATAAAGTTCAACCCCTCAGGAATCACTAACGTATTGTCTGTAAATGGGAACAGGTGAAAGTGTAACAAAGATGAATACACTTTAACCCAGTCGGTGCAGGGCACACACCCCACATTATCTCTGCAGTTGAGGGGAGTGAACATTTCATCCTCAAACTCCAAACAGAAAATCTGATGCTAGCACTAGAAGGATCATCTGTTTTTGTTGAAAACACAAACTGTAAGGAAGGAGCTCCCTCACAGTTTTGGGTGTGTTTTTTCATCATTCCACCATGCAGTGTACTGTGCATGCTGATGCCACAACTAGTAAAACACCCAGATACTTTAGATTCACTGCTTTCACGGTGCTTGGAGATATATCTAAGACAACTGAGGACTAATCTCCACTGAAGTACTACTGGTACAGAGAGGAGAATGAACTCTTTCCAATGGTACCTTTCCCTAGTGGATAGATCCCTGTTTGGGATTCACTGCAGGAAGTCATGAGCAGGAATCCACGATCTAGTACCAGAGAAAAGTTAAATAGGGGAATGGCCCTCAAGACATATTCAAATACTACTCATTTGTACTGCACTCCAGGGAGGGCAATTGGGGGTTTAACCCTAACCCTCTCCCCTTCCTGGGAAGTGCCACCCCACAAGAGGCCATGGTTAATATAAAAACAAATGAATGAGGTGTATGGGAGAGTGAATGTGTGTTTGGGTGGAAGGTGTGTAACTGTTCAAAGATGTGTAAATAGTTAATTTAGTAGGTATATGGGGTTAAGACTGTATGTGGAAACAGTTGTTTGGGTGGGTGAATGTCTTTATGGGTGTAGTGATGAGTAAATATATTTCTCAATGATACATGTGCAACAAAGTAGAAATATAAAAGGCAGTGTATGTGACAGTTTTTGCATATAAATAAGTATACATACGACTAAGTGATTGTATGAGTGACTGTATGGATAACTGCATATTTGTAATAGTGATTTTATAACACACTAAGTATGAGTTACTATCTATATGAATAAATGAAGTTGAATTTGTATATGTGTGTAGCTGAGTAAATGTAAGTATGATCCATTATTTGCATAAGTGAGTAGGATGACTGCATAAGTTAATAGGATGTGTGCTGGTGTGTAATGTCGATATAGGTGTATTATTATATTTGATAGTGTTCTATTGATCATTGACAGCATATATGAGTAAATCTATAGGTAAGTGATTAGATGTATGTGTAGATCTAGGAATCACTGAGTGGGTTTTCAGAAACTTGTATTGGTGTGTCAATGGATTCAAATATGGTAATCTGTATTTTACAGTGAGTGATGAAAGGTTATACTAGTGTAGGGTGAGGTGTATCTGATTGTCACGTGGATGATGTCATCAGTGATGTCATTTGAGATGTCATCAGCGATGTCATCAGTGATGTCACTGACCATGTCATGAATGATGTAACATGTGACATCATCAGCAGTGGATTGCGGGCGCGAGAGTTACAGTTAGTACAACTAACTATATCGGAGGAATTTCAATGGTTTGAATGAGTGAAATGTCCAGCTAACTATAACACCCCTGAAACCTATGTTTTTTTCAGTGAATTTCTAAGGTTTTTTAAATGATAATTCCTAACTATAACCTGCCTGAAACCAATGGTTTTTTCAATGAATTTCAAACGTTTTTTAAATGATAATTCCTAATTAAAATGTTTATTAAGCATATCTGTTTTTTTCTATCTTTTTTAATTATGAACCCATTCTCAACCTAGTAAAAACTGCAAATATTACCACTCTTCAATTGATTCCTTCCTCCAACAAAATCGCTACAAACCAGAACCACAACTAACGTTAATAATATACTAGGCATTCTTGTAGAAAAAAAAACAAAAAAACACCACTTCCCCATACTTTCAATAACAAGGCAAATCTGCAATGCTACCTAAACAAACAGGAGATAGTACCATTTATCACTAACAAATTAACATCAACATTTAACTAGTGTAATGACGTCAACTATGTACTGTGTGAATTACATCCAATTCACGCCCATATTTAAACACGAATATGAGATATAAATACTAATTATGCACTTCTAACACACAACAAAATAACAACACCCAGCACCACCGCCACCACAACCACCCCTCCTGACCCCTCCCCCTCTACTACCTCAAAGGCGGCGCAAAACAGGACAACGGACCTTCCTAAAATAATATATCCACTCAACAGCACACTAGCTGAATGTTCAGAGATGTGGCAACCAACTGTGTATAAGGGAGGGAACTCGCACATCAACAATAATTTACACAATGGCAAAACTACCGGTGATATGCTATACACAACTCACTATAGACACCCAAAATATTTCCGTATGTAGATATACTATTGATACGTGTAGTGTGCTGCACAGTGGACGCAACCATATTATCTCACACACTGGGGAATACTTTGATCATGTAGCTATGTTGTTCCCCCCGCCCTTGGAGCAGAAGCGGAGTGGACTGGTCCAACGTACGCAATTCCAGCGTAAGAGTATAAATTATTAGGCTACGCCTTGGGCGTGGTTTACTTGTGTAAAGAGAAAAGACTCTGCCACAGTGAAGGTCCTCTCCCCGCCACGTGGCTGCCACCATGACCAGGTGCCTCCTCGATACAGGCCCATTGCGAACTCAGCGCTACAGCACCACAGACTTAGGTCTGTATCGACTACTGCCTTCGATCTACACTGCGGACAGCAGGGTTTACAACTTGAATTCAGCTTTGGATCTACACTGCGGACAGCATTGAATTTAGCCTTGATTTATGTAAGGCAGAGACAATTGTACTATATGTCTTGAGATTTTGTTAAAGGATGTGACTAAAAGCATTCCTCAATGTCTGTCCTGACTACTGCCTTCGATCTACACTGCGGCAGCAGGGTTTACAACTTGAATTCAACTTTGGATCTACTCTACAGACAACATTTGATCTACCCTTGATTTATTTAAGGCAGAGACAATTGTAGTATATATGTCCTCAGATTTTGTTAAAGGATGCGACAAAAAACATTCCTCAAAGTTTGAGTCAACTTCTGCCTTCGATCTACACTGCTTACACACCCACTCTTTGATTCATTCATTTATTTTTTATTTTTCAAAGTTTTATATAGCACAAACTTGACCCAAATCGGGTATCAGAGCGCTTTACATAGCACCAGCTGCATTACATGAGGACACATTTATTTTTGTTAGGCACTGGGAGATTAAGTTGATTTATGAGACGGAGCGACACTGGGAGCATTCATACATCTACACACACATCGACTCAGTCACCCATACAGCCACTTATGTTATGTTATGTTATGTTATTTGTTACTTGTTAAGCGCGCGAACGTCCAGGGGCTTCTTGGCGCTGAGGAGAGAATCAAAACATAACAGTGCATAAAAAGACATAAAATCACTATTTAAAATAGGCCTGAGTGAAAAGAAAAGTTTTAAATGCCTTCCTAAAGGCAAGAAGGTCCCTACTGTGTCGCAGAGTCAGCGGGAGGGAGTTCCACAAGGAAGCAGCTAAGAATTGAAAGCTGCTACCTCCTTGTTGTTTCTTTTTGAAACGAGGGACCACAAGTAGGTCTTTGTGAGCTGATCTCAAGCTGCGTGAAGGTTTGTATCTGCTCAACAGTTGTCTCAGGAACATTGGGCCCTTACCCTCCAAGGCCTTAAACACAGTGCAACCCACCTTAAATGCGGCTCTCTGTTCCACAGGCAGCCAGTGCAAAGTCTCTAGTCCATGTCTAATCGATTCCCACTTAGGTACCTTGCAGATGAGTCTCGCAGCTTGATTTTGCAGGTATTGCAATCTTCTGAGTTGGCCAATAGGCGCACCCAGATAGAGGCCGTTTGAGAAATCGATGTGAGACAGGACCAGAGCTCTGACTGCCTGAATTAAAGCCAAATCAGTAAGGAGGTGAGCAATTTTCTTAATCTTCCTCAATTGGAAGAAGCCAGAGGAGACCACCATTCCGATTTGACTTTTCAAGGTGAGGTCCTCGTTAAGAGTCACTCCCAGGCTTTTTACTGTTCGGGATTTTTTTGGGGGAGAACCCATGTCCGACGGCCAGAAACGTGGACTCCAACTGATCTCACTCTTCCCAGGCAGAATGAGCTCGGTTTTTCCCGGGTTTAGTTTAAGGTGATTTAGAGACATCCACCTTTGGATGAAGGACATAGTTGCTCGAAAGTCCTCGGCCGCATTAAGTGAGTTTAACACGAAAACCAGCTGCAGGTCGTCTGCATAATTATATGCAGTAACCTTAAGCTCTCGTAAGGAGAACAAAAGAGGCCGCATATATAAATTAAATAATAAGGGGGACAAGGAAGATCCTTGGGGGACCCCACAGAGGGAAATGTTTTTAGGGGCTGTAAAGGAACCCAGCCGAACCGATTGAGTGCGTTCTGAGATGAAGGACTTGAGCCAGGCCAAGGCCGAGTCTCGAAGACCGGCCTGTTCGACACGGTTGACCAAGATGGTATAGTCAACCGTGTCGAATGCGGCAGACAGATCCAATAGCACCAGGGCCTGGTGCAAGTCCTCATCGGCATTAGACCTTAAGGTGTTCTGAACGGCCAATATGACTGCCTCTGTGGAATGACCAGGCCGAAAACCTGCCTGGTTCGGTTGTAAGTAGCCAGAGGTTTCCACAAAGTTTGAGAGGCTGTTGGTGACATGAGCCTCCAAAATTTTAAACAGATAAGGCAGGAGTGATATTGGTCTGTAATTAGAGAGGTCTGAGGAGTCGATGCCAGGTTTCTTTTTTGAGGGAATCAGTAAGGCCTGTTTAAAACTGTTAGGAACTATCCCTGACGTAAGGGAATTGTTAAGCAGAGGGATCAGACTATCTGGGAATGCCCGACCAATTTCTCTCATTACTTGGGGGGGGCAGACATCCTCAGGAGATCCTGATTTGACTCTAATGAGCAAATCTAAAAAGATTTGATCGTTAATTAAGGGAAAGGAGTGCAAGGTGAGGGGGTTAAAAAGATATCATCTATCGGGGCACAAACTGGAGACTTGGATAGAGTATCCTTAATCAGTAATATTTTATCATTAAAAAAGTCATTCAGCGAGTTACAGAGTGATTGTGAGGGGACAACCGGGGGAGAGGTTCTTTCGTCATTACACAGCTCAGTCACAATCCTGAAAATTTCTTTCGACTTATTAGTCGCGTTTAATATTTTAGAAGAGAAATAGGCAGTTTTGTGAGTGTGCAGCGTCTTTTGATAGGCTTTGCGGGATAAGCAATATGCAATCCTCGCTTGAGGACAGTCATTGATGCGCCAAATTCTCTCTTGCTGCCTCACTTCTAGTTTTAATTTCCTCAACTCCGGCGTGAACCACTTATGTGCGTCCGCGCCGCGTGAGTTAGAGAAGCGAGTGAGAGGGGCGTGGATGTTAGTGGCCGAAATTAGCCACTCTTTAAGCCTACAATCGGCTGTCTCCACATCAGAACTCTGCACTGGCAGAGTGGACTTTAACAAATTTAAAAAAGCTAGCATGTCCATTGAGGACCATTTCCGAGTCAAATTGGTAGCCTGCAGCTTAAATTGAGGGGTTTTAACAACACAAAATGAGAAACTAATGCTAAAATGATCAGACCAGCTACAAGGTTTAATATCAATAGAATCGATGGGTAAATTCAGGGACCAGAGTTGATCGAGACTATGGCCTTTTTGATGAGTTTGAGTATCTATATGTTGTGTTAGATTCAAATCATTCAAAAGGTCCTTCGTCTCGGCTGCCTGAGGGTCTAATACTATGTTATCGAACCAGAGATTCAAATCCCCGATCAGGAGTAGTTTGGAATTGTTTGTAACTAACGTGGCCAGTTGCTCCGCAAAAGTGGCAGGAAACATGGCCATAGTTTGAGGTGGCCGATATAATAGGACCACCACAAGGGTCCCATTGGCAGTATCCAATTTGGCAACTATATTCTCCACATTAGGTATATCTAGAGAAGGGAGTTGTCTAAGTTGATGTTTCTTATTGGCGATAATGGCCGCGCCGCCCCCAATTTTTCCTGCCGGGCGGATTACTGAGATGATATAGTAATCAGCAGGCAGAGTAGCTAAGATGTCCGGTAGGGAATCCGGCGTGAGCCATGTCTCAGTCAACAAGAGCAAATCCGGTTTGATATCAGATAGCAGCAAAAAAATATCTGTCTGGTGTCTGGTCATAGAGCGGGTATTTAAATAGATGCACTTAAAGTTATAAGTAGTACCTGGCGTAGTTTCCAAAACCGCATATTTAGGGGTGGGATCAGTAACTGGATTAGAAGGATTACTGATGCCAAGACGAGATGTTCGTTTCGTCGTGTTGGGGGGTACGGGGGGACACATCGTGGTGGTAGGTCTTAACGCTAATAAATCAGCGGATGTGTACGTATAGGAGCAGACAGAATCCTTAGCCCCTAGCCCTGGACGCTCGCGGACGAGCGCTGACGAGCTTGACTCTAGCGCGACTCCGGCGCGCCTCCGTCGCGCCCGCTGCGCTCGTCCGCTGCGCTCCCTCCAGCACATCACGTTTTATGTGAGGGAGCCTCGAGCGACTGGACCGCTGCCACAGGTCCCTGCGCTCTCTGACTCCTCCCAATATGGCGCCCGTTCCCACCACCAGACCGGCACTAGGAGCCGCGGTAGGTGAGCCGCCCTCCACTCAATCGGCAACAAGCCGCGATGGAACGAGGCAGAGGGGCCGCTATCAAGGTAAGAGTGCTAATGGCGCTAGTAGTCAGCCGCCCTGCACGCATTCAAATGCAAAGACACTCGCCAGCGATTCCACATGCAAGTAGCTGTTGCAATTACCGCTTTACCCGCAGTAACTATTAAAAACACAGTATAGCAAAAATCATACAAGTGATAAGTTTTAAAAGTGATTGTAGTCAGGTCTGCGGTGATGCAGAGTCTCTCATCAAATGGCGCCGGGCTGCTACCACCAACCCGGAATCCACAAGTGAGAGAGGACTCCCTATCGTTTTATGGGAGGGAGCCTCGAGCGACTGGACCGCTGCCACAGGTCCCTGCGCTCTCTGACTCCTCCCAATATGGCGCCCGTTCCCACCACCAGACCGGCACTAGGAGCCGCGGTAGGTGAGCCGCCCTCCACTCAATCGGCAACAAGCCGCGATGGAACGAGGCAGAGGGGCCGCTATCAAGGTAAGAGTGCTAATGGCGCTAGTAGTCAGCCGCCCTGCACGCATTCAAATGCAAAGACACTCGCCAGCGATTCCACATGCAAGTAGCTGTTGCAATTACCGCTTTACCCGCAGTAACTATTAAAAACACAGTATAGCAAAAATCATACAAGTGATAAGTTTTAAAAGTGATATACACCAATTTGTTTACTAATACAGCCACATACTCACTCACCTATACAGTCACTGGCACAAGTATACACTCACCCATACAGCCACTATCACAATCCCTCACTCACATATACAGTACTCATATACTCCAACACTTACCTATACTGACTTTCACACATCCAGTTACTCACCCATATACCACTGACACATTCATTCACTCACTGAAACACTCATACACACACTCACCAATACAGCCCCTCACTTACACACTCACTAACCCATAAAGCCACTGACTCAGCCACTCACTCATCCATGCAGGCAGTCACACACCCTCTCACCCAGCCACACAGACACTCATACACCCATACAGGTACTCAGACACCCAATTAATCCTCCAGACAGCCACTCACATACCCACCTGCCAACCCATACAGCCACTTAGACATCATCTGTAAGACTGATACAGACATTCTCAAAACCTAGTCACTCACCCATACATTCACTGAGACACTAGTCACTCACTTATACGGTAAGTCACACACCCACTGAATCATCCATACAGGCACTCATACACCCAATGATTCACCATTGCACCTTGGTGTATATATTTTTAACACTCAAACTTTTTAAAAACACTCACAGTCACTGAATGATAGCATCAGTAATGTAATTTGAGATGCCATCAGTGATGTCACTGCATGTCATGAGTGATGTAATATGTGAAGTCATAAGAAGTGCATTGCAGGGGCACAAGTTATAGTTAGCTCAGCTAACTAAAACTTCTGAATTTCTCTGGTTTTGTACACGTGAAATATCAGCCTAACTACAACATCCCTGTAACCTTTGGTTTTTACACTGGTTATATATTTTCACCCCAAACCTTAAAAATTCCATTACCACTCAAAAATCCCTACCCACCCTAAACTTTAAAATTACCATTTCCAGCCAAAACCCATACCCACCGTAAACCCTTAAATTCCCTTGCCACTCAAAATCCTGTACCCACAAATTACCATTGCCGCCCAAAAACCCTTTACCCACCATAAACTCTAAAATTACCCTTGCCACCCAAAAACTCATACCCACCCTAAACCCTAAAATTTCCCTTAGCACCCAAAAACCCATTCCCACCTTAAACCCTAAAATCACACTTGCCACCCAAAAGCCCATACCCACCCTGAACCCTAAAATCACCCTTGCCACACAAAAGCCCATTCCCACCCTGAACCCTAAAATTACCCTTGCCGCCCAAAAAAACCATACCCACCCTAAACCCTAAAAATGCTTACCCTAAACACTTTGAAAAAAACTGTTTCCCCAACATATATATATAATCATCTAATGCTTACATTTACAACGCACATGGCTTTACCATTCATATGAAATTTCTTGTAAAGGTATGCGTGCTCAAGGTTTGTGTAGTAATGGTAATGAGCGTAACTAATGCGTTTTATTGGCAATGTATGGTAAGAGTGCATTGTAATTACTATCTGTGTACTGATGAAGGGAGATATTTTTTCCTCTAAAGTAACCCCAACGTAAGGTGCGGCCAGCATCGATCGCTGGTAGGGGGGGCGGCAGGACGTGTGAAGAAGTGCGTAGGACACAGGAGGGGGGAGGCCACGGGGAAGCAGCTAAGTTAAAATGAAATAAAACATTTTAAAATACCTTTTTGCCGCTTCCTCACCCATCCTCTGTAGTCCTCGCTCGCTCGCCCACCGGAAACACACCCAGGCTCCCAGTCAGCCAATCACAACGCACCCTTAGCAACGTTGTGATTGGTCTGAGCTCAGTTTTTCGGCGCTCAGACACTGACAGGAGGCCTGGCCATGTTCTCCACGTAGGCTTCAATGCAGCCTGCGTGGAGAACATGTGAAGTGCGCAAGACTGTTTTGGGCAGCCCGAGGCGGCTGTCCAAGCAGTCATTGGGCACTTTAGGAGTGTGCTACCATTCCTCCCCTGCCCCCGCCCCCTCACGCAAAGCTGTGGGTGGAATAGGAAAAAATAAAATGATAATATTATCATTTTATTTTCTCTTTCTCTCACTGCAAAATGCAGTGGGACTTTGCTTAGCGGAGGAGTCACCGCTGCTCTGCCAAGATGTAGACTTAGGGTGATATAGTTGAGCAATAGCAGTGACACTGAAACTCATTCCAATACTCATGGGTTACAATGGCCTGCTAAGCACTCTCAGTCTGCAACGAAATGATAAATGCATCAAATAATAAATAGATCATAAAGTGTTTTGAAGATATGGTTAATCAGAAATCATTAACCACTTTTCTGTGCCTAAGTCTCATGGGGGAAACAACCTTTACAACGCAACCTTTACAACGAACTACCATTACAACGAATTTTTTACAACGCAAAAACTTTTACAACGCATACCATTACAACGCAGGATTTTACAACGCAAGTACTTTTACAACGCATACCATTACAACGTAAGTATTGGTAAGTATATAATTATTTTTAAAATATTATATGTTTGGGTTTTTGGGTAAAGGGGTATTTTTAGGGTTCAGGGTCAGTTTTCAGTTTTTGGGTAAAGGGGTATTTTTAGGGTTCAGGGTCAGTTTTCAGTTTTTGGGTAAAGGGGTATTTTTAGGGTTCAGGGTCAGTTTTCAGTTTTTGGGTAAAGGGGTATTTTTAGGGTTCAGGGTCAGTTTTCAGTTTTTGGGTAAAGGGGTATTTTTAGGGTTCAGGGACAGTTTGGGGTTTTTGGGTAAAGGGGTATTTTTAGGGTTCAGGGACAGTTTGGGGTTTTTGGGGTACAGGGTTAATTTGTCAAAATAAAATAAAATTATATTTAAATTAAATTAATTAAATGTAATTAAATATAAATTAATTATATTTTAATAATTTAAATTAATTTAAATTAAAAAAAATATTTTTAGGGTTCAGGGTCAGTTTTGGGTTTTTGGGGTACAGGGTTAATTTGTAAAATCAAATTAAAATTATATTTAAATTATATTTAAATTAAATTAATTAAATAAAATTTAATTATATTTTAATAATTTAAAATAATTATATCAAAAAAAATAATATATACTTACCAATATTTACGTTGTAATGGTATGCGTTGTAAAGGTACTTGCGTTGTAAAACCTTGCGTTGTAATGGTATGCGTTGTAAAAGTGTTTGCGTTGTAAAAAATTCGTTGTAATGGTAGGCGTTGTAAAAGTATGCGTTGTAACGTCATACATCCGTCTCATGGACATAATTTAGTTAAGGAAAGCCTTGCAGCTCACACGGTCAAGCGTTAATCAACAACAGAACTTTACTAACTTTCGCTCAGTGTTCGGCCTTCGTTGCGAGCCATCTCCCGTCTTCACCTCCGCCAACCACTTCAATAATCCTGAAATAAAACAAAAATGTGTTACGTCGTTCAATGATGCTATGAAAGTGATTAATCTCTGGTGGGGAAATGCACATATATTTAAACATACTTTTCATTCAAGTCTGTTCAATAGAAGAAAGACTGATAGCACATTACCTGGCACCTTGCAAACCAAAGACGTGCACATATTTATTATGTATTCTAAATAAAGAGCGTTGAAATACAATTAAAGTAATGGGAAACAGCATATTTTTTCTCAGTAAATAGGTATGTCTTTGCATCATATAATGACATGGTGAGGAAGCAGTGTTTTTGAAATGCATCTGGCAAGGATAGGGTTACAGCCTGCTTTTGTCATTTGACAAAACCATGGACACTTCAGGGCAACAGGACCCCCCCACCCCACACTTAGCATGCATCCCGCAAATAACACACTAGACACCAGTGTTAGATTGGGAAGAAACTGCTGCAGGTTTATTTTATTACATACAACGTCATCATAGTGGGTTATCTTACGGGCAATCCAAGGGCAGGCCGCATTCTCGCCACCTGCCCGCCTGATGAGCCACGATACAGAAAAGGGGGTGGTGATGAACAGAGTGTCTGAATTAAGCAGACCACTCTTACCCAGTCCAAAGATCAGGGCTTGATCCATCACCGTTATTTATCTCACTGCCCCATCCCAGCTCAGAACCTGGCTATATGCAAATTAGTCTGTCCCTGGCCCAGTGCATCATGGGAACAGGGCAGACCAAACTACCAAGCCAATTCTTCACCAGAAAGGAGACAAGCTACCGGGGACCGGTTTCTGGCATTTCAGCCTCTTCGGCCCGGCTTGCTTGAATCCTGATGGAGCAGTGAGAAAGGGACTCATGTCTGAGTATACCCTGCCACACCTATAGTGGCCAAAAACGATACAGAAAAGGGGGGTGGTGATGAACAGAGTGTCTGAATTAAGCAGACCACTCTTACCCAGTCCAAAGATCAGGGCTTGATCCATCACCGTTATTTATCTCACTGCCCCATCCCAGCTCAGAACCTGGCTATATGCAAATTAGTCTGTCCCTGGCCCAGTGCATCATGGGAACAGGGCAGACCAAACTACCAAGCCAATTCTTCACCAGAAAGGAGACAAGCTACCGGGGACCGGTTTCTGGCATTTCAGCCTCTTCGGCCCGGCTTGCTTGAATCCTGATGGAGCAGTGAGAAAGGGACTCATGTCTGAGTATACCCTGCCACACCTATAGTGGCCAAAAACGATACAGAAAAGGGGGTGGTGATGAACAGAGTGTCTGAATTAAGCAGACCACTCTTACCCAGTCCAAAGATCAGGGCTTGATCCATCACCGTTATTTATCTCACTGCCCCATCCCAGCTCAGAACCTGGCTATATGCAAATTAGTCTGTCCCTGGCCCAGTGCATCATGGGAACAGGGCAGACCAAACTACCAAGCCAATTCTTCACCAGAAAGGAGACAAGCTACCGGGGACCGGTTTCTGGCATTTCAGCCTCTTCGGCCCGGCTTGCTTGAATCCTGATGGAGCAGTGAGAAAGGGACTCATGTCTGAGTATACCCTGCCACACCTATAGTGGCCAAAAACGATACAGAAAAGGGGGTGGTGATGAACAGAGTGTCTGAATTAAGCAGACCACTCTTACCCAGTCCAAAGATCAGGGCTTGATCCATCACCGTTATTTATCTCACTGCCCCATCCCAGCTCAGAACCTGGCTATATGCAAATTAGTCTGTCCCTGGCCCAGTGCATCATGGGAACAGGGCAGACCAAACTACCAAGCCAATTCTTCACCAGAAAGGAGACAAGCTACCGGGGACCGGTTTCTGGCATTTCAGCCTCTTCGGCCCGGCTTGCTTGAATCCTGATGGAGCAGTGAGAAAGGGACTCATGTCTGAGTATACCCTGCCACACCTATAGTGGCCAAAAACGATACAGAAAAGGGGGTGGTGATGAACAGAGTGTCTGAATTAAGCAGACCACTCTTACCCAGTCCAAAGATCAGGGCTTGATCCATCACCGTTATTTATCTCACTGCCCCATCCCAGCTCAGAACCTGGCTATATGCAAATTAGTCTGTCCCTGGCCCAGTGCATCATGGGAACAGGGCAGACCAAACTACCAAGCCAATTCTTCACCAGAAAGGAGACAAGCTACCGGGGACCGGTTTCTGGCATTTCAGCCTCTTCGGCCCGGCTTGCTTGAATCCTGATGGAGCAGTGAGAAAGGGACTCATGTCTGAGTATACCCTGCCACACCTATAGTGGCCAAAAACGATACAGAAAAGGGGGTGGTGATGAACAGAGTGTCTGAATTAAGCAGACCACTCTTACCCAGTCCAAAGATCAGGGCTTGATCCATCACCGTTATTTATCTCACTGCCCCATCCCAGCTCAGAACCTGGCTATATGCAAATTAGTCTGTCCCTGGCCCAGTGCATCATGGGAACAGGGCAGACCAAACTACCAAGCCAATTCTTCACCAGAAAGGAGACAAGCTACCGGGGACCGGTTTCTGGCATTTCAGCCTCTTCGGCCCGGCTTGCTTGAATCCTGATGGAGCAGTGAGAAAGGGACTCATGTCTGAGTATACCCTGCCACACCTATAGTGGCCAAAAACGATACAGAAAAGGGGGTGGTGATGAACAGAGTGTCTGAATTAAGCAGACCACTCTTACCCAGTCCAAAGATCAGGGCTTGATCCATCACCGTTATTTATCTCACTGCCCCATCCCAGCTCAGAACCTGGCTATATGCAAATTAGTCTGTCCCTGGCCCAGTGCATCATGGGAACAGGGCAGACCAAACTACCAAGCCAATTCTTCACCAGAAAGGAGACAAGCTACCGGGGACCGGTTTCTGGCATTTCAGCCTCTTCGGCCCGGCTTGCTTGAATCCTGATGGAGCAGTGAGAAAGGGACTCATGTCTGAGTATACCCTGCCACACCTATAGTGGCCAAAAACGATACAGAAAAGGGGGTGGTGATGAACAGAGTGTCTGAATTAAGCAGACCACTCTTACCCAGTCCAAAGATCAGGGCTTGATCCATCACCGTTATTTATCTCACTGCCCCATCCCAGCTCAGAACCTGGCTATATGCAAATTAGTCTGTCCCTGGCCCAGTGCATCATGGGAACAGGGCAGACCAAACTACCAAGCCAATTCTTCACCAGAAAGGAGACAAGCTACCGGGGACCGGTTTCTGGCATTTCAGCCTCTTCGGCCCGGCTTGCTTGAATCCTGATGGAGCAGTGAGAAAGGGACTCATGTCTGAGTATACCCTGCCACACCTATAGTGGCCAAAAACGATACAGAAAAGGGGGTGGTGATGAACAGAGTGTCTGAATTAAGCAGACCACTCTTACCCAGTCCAAAGATCAGGGCTTGATCCATCACCGTTATTTATCTCACTGCCCCATCCCAGCTCAGAACCTGGCTATATGCAAATTAGTCTGTCCCTGGCCCAGTGCATCATGGGAACAGGGCAGACCAAACTACCAAGCCAATTCTTCACCAGAAAGGAGACAAGCTACCGGGGACCGGTTTCTGGCATTTCAGCCTCTTCGGCCCGGCTTGCTTGAATCCTGATGGAGCAGTGACAAAGGGACTCATGTCTGAGTATACCCTGCCACACCTATAGTGGCCAAAAACGATACAGAAAAGGGGGTGGTGATGAACAGAGTGTCTGAATTAAGCAGACCACTCTTACCCAGTCCAAAGATCAGGGCTTGATCCATCACCGTTATTTATCTCACTGCCCCATCCCAGCTCAGAACCTGGCTATATGCAAATTAGTCTGTCCCTGGCCCAGTGCATCATGGGAACAGGGCAGACCAAACTACCAAGCCAATTCTTCACCAGAAAGGAGACAAGCTACCGGGGACCGGTTTCTGGCATTTCAGCCTCTTCGGCCCGGCTTGCTTGAATCCTGATGGAGCAGTGAGAAAGGGACTCATGTCTGAGTATACCCTGCCACACCTATAGTGGCCAAAAACGATACAGAAAAGGGGGTGGTGATGAACAGAGTGTCTGAATTAAGCAGACCACTCTTACCCAGTCCAAAGATCAGGGCTTGATGAGCCAGGCAGCACCGTGGCGAACCACCATGTGCTGCCCCTTATGGTAAACCTTGCGGGGCATACTAGGCAAACCCCCGGTTGCACAGGCCCACAACCGCCCGAAGGACAAATGGGGCGCCGACACGTGTTCCCGGAACCTCCCCTGAGGCCCCAGGTCTTAGGCTCTGGCACCCCTATGTGCCAGCTGAGGTCCAGTGCTGAACTTCTCTGCTTCCGGATTGCCCTGTAACTCCGCCACAGCCCGGCCGGCGGCAACCGTCGCCGGACGGGCCCCCCACTACTTAGCCTCCTTCCTACCTGCAACCTTTGTACGTATGTCTATCCAATAACCTTTCTCAGTAGCAGTGCATCCATAAAAACGGACTGCTTCCTGCGGGACAGAAGAAAGGTCCCTCCCAAAAGAGGGCAGAGCACCTATCCCTGCAAAAATAGGCCAAAGCTGTTACCCAAAACATTCTTGCCGGCCAAGGCCACTCAAGCTGACATAGAAGGACTGTGTAGATCCTACGCTGTGCACACTTTATTTACATGAGACTGAAGGGTAAAAGCTATCCCTCTGCGCTAGGAAGTTATGCAGCTGAGTTCCATAAGGATCGTACTCTGACCCCCGTGAGAAGCTTGTAGCACATCCTGTTATCTCTAACATGACTGTGAGATATGCGGCATAACCTACATTTTAAACGTTAATGCCTGCACAGGCATCTCACTTATTCCAAGGAAAACGGCATAGAAAGCCCAAGATATCTGTCAGCAAAGAGAGCGGGGGGCGTCATGTACTCCTGCTGCACTCGAGCCTCGTACACATAAACAGCCCACACGCTTGCATGATTCCTGTAAACAGACATTACTGCTTCAGTGTGAGGCTGGCGTACACTGTGCTTTAGTTTAAACGCTTGTGCTTCTATACTCAAAGAATACAGGCGAATATTGTAGGGAAAATACGAAAGTATTATGATAATTAACTAGTGAGGTGTACCACCATTAGATATAACAGGATCTAAAGGAAAAAAAAACAGCAGGCTCCACATGCTCTCTTGATTTTTGCCTGGAGACTGCTTAGTCCATGCTACCTCTAAGATAGCTTGTCTGAAGTTGACTTAAAACCACCCACTTAAGGGATTGCTTAGACTGGTACAAGGTGCCTCCAGGAATTGGAGACAACAAACATCAGGCCAACAGCTCACATTGGGAGGGGCTCCATGAGAATCTAAGGATACTCCAGTATACACAAGAGGCTGTTCCGACACAGGCCAGGGGAGCCCAGCCACACGTGAACGTGTTCGTGACGCCGAGAATCCCATTCCTAAAAGAAACACACTGAGCAAAGCCACACCCCCTTCTGAGTGAAACAAGCAAAGGGGGTGAAAAGTTACCAGATCGAACAATCAGATCCCCCGCAAAAGCTGGGAGAAGTGTGAGGGCCATTTCCCAATGAGCGCCACCGGCAACATGCCCTGACGGCAAGTATGGAAAATGTATAATTTAAGGTGGCCAGGAAATTATCGCACAGCAGTAAGGGCTGCAAAAAGCTGATAAGAGCAATACCAATAGCTAAAAACACAGGAGTAACCAGCATTAAATGAACCTCCGTGTACACCTAGGAGAAGACCGCGTGGTGTCCCAGGGGATTTACAGGTCCAGGCTGGCCTCCCGTCTGCTCGGGCAAGGACGCCTCACACTCCGTTACTCATAGTGAGGCTGCCTGAGTCAGCATGCTTGGCCCCAGACAGCTCTGCTTACCGACAACAGATGCAATAATGCCCAGTCAAGCAGCACACGACCCGACAACTAGAATGTACTATAAGAGCACACATAGGAATATAGTACAGGAGCTACCTCTGAGCTCCGAGCCCTGAACTACACAGTAATCCTCCAAGGGGTGTAACCTGTTTACCCCACCCCATGGACCTAATGACACCTGGGGGGAACCAACGACAGACCCGAACCCTGGCGGACTGCCCCCAATGAGCTAACCTTACACCGCAAGGAGGTTCCGTTGGCCCCCCCAAGGGTAGGGAAGTTCTCCAACTTTGGTCCTGTATTGTAGAGAAAAAACATCCATTAGAAGCCCCCCCCCCCTCAAATACCAATCAGGAAAAAGCCAAAGCACTGCTTATAGGCTGCAGAAGTGAGGAGAGTAAGGTGGCCGAACGCCGCGGATGCACAAGTGGGGCCTGCCGGGACATGTGCTTGGGAAAATTAGCAACTTGATGCAAAAGACTACTCCTAGACGAGTAAGTGGGGGGCATGCCCCATCACACAGTGCGCTAAGCTATCCCGCCATCACTGCGATACTCCCTGGTGCAGCCTGGCCCAGGAAGCTAGGTAGCTATTCTGTATGACTCAGTTCCATAGGGTAACAGCTTGACTGTGCTGTCATGGCGAAGGATTGACTGTATGGAAGTCCGTCTAGGCTGTGCTAAAATAACCCCATGTGTATGTCAATCTCCTGGGGCCTTAACCAAGGGGTGCAGTTAAAAACGTGTTATATGAACAAGCCCGGGACCTGCACCATGTTAACTTAACCTATGAGAAGAAAAGGTCACATGACAATAGTCAATTCGCTCTTTCAGAATACTGCTGTTGTCTGTCTGTTTATCCAAGGCTCTGGAATCTGAAAGGCAGCCCAACTGCTGTGCCATCAGTTTGGGAGCACCTGCTGCCACTCAGTGGAATGTAGAGTCTACAGCCTGCAGTGTTAAACTTAGTTCACTTACAAGTGGAGGATTTTGAAACCACAGCCTGAGCCTGTACAGCTAATAAAATACCTAAAGAAGTGGTCCCTAGCAGACTCCCAATATAAAATTGCTCAAGGAATGATCAACAGCTGGCAAGAGAACTCAGAAATAATTATCTTGGTGGGGCTGGACGTCAGCCACGTTTACTGATGGTCACCATAAGCATTTTTACATAAAGGACCGCTGGGCCTATCATACCTATCAGCAACCTCAAACACACTTTGAAAAGAGGAATTACTGGTCTGCAGTAAAAAGGTGAGGATACCAATCAGGATTATATTACCCCTTTCTAAATTGACACTATGCTACAGATGCGAAAAGCTTGCCGAAAGAAATGATGCCATCGGCAAACCTATATGTGGTACACAATTGGAAGACTATAGCAATGGTATGCGAGTGAGCCGTGCTAGTGCACTCCTTAACTCGAGGGCTCGAAATAAAAGGAACAAACTAATACTCGTTAAAGCTGGAGGGTATGAAAATATTCAGGGTACAGGATAGGTCATTGAGACTTAAAGTGTTCGATTTTAGAAATAGAAGCAGGGATCGAAGAAAGGATCGCTTTAATATAAGTCTATAATGAACCACTTGCACCCTCCATCGCAGACAGTGTAACTGTTCTGCTAAAACTCCTGATGAAGCAGGTAGAATATTCAATATTTATCTTGGATATTATGATCGTGAGCATGTCATTTGCTCTTGACTCTCCCCCTTACCATTCTACCCAGAAACCTCCTCAACCCGGGCCTGCCAAGCCATGTATTCCAGAATAGTGCCTCTAACTGTACATAGCACGCTATTGAAACTTGCACTCAATACACGTTATCCCCCTGCAATGCACACTATGCCATTACATGTATTGTTTGCTCACGTCTGTCACTTTCCTCCTTGTAACTAAGCGATTGCCTATGTAAGGTGTTCCTTGTAGTGCTCTCAAGAAACAGTTCTGTTCCTATTGAGAAGCGCTCCGATCCGCTCTGAGGTCAGCGCTAAACAAAGGCAATATAAGAGAGAGTACGTGACAATGCACCGCAGTGGGCTGCGGAGCGTCAGTAAAGACTAGAACCCGGTGTTAGCACCGAGAAAATAAACAGGAAAACCTTCCATACCCAAAAGGTGCACTGAGATATTTGGACTGCTGCAGGTTAATACCTAGCCCACCGTCACATTAGCTAATAGGCAGAGCTTAGGTTGCGCAACTAGCTCCAGATCCGCCCTTGGTATGTAACATTAGTTCTACTGTTTGAGCTCCCACCAAATATTGTTGTATAATACTCCTACTCGTGCAGATTGCGTACATTACACCATTAACCCTGTAATGCACTGTGTGCGAACTCCCTTCTTGCTTGAACACAATTATCACTTTGATTTGGTACACAAATGTAACCTGCACACTTCACTTTTCTCTTGTAACACGCTGCTTGCTACCTATTACACAGTGATTGCATAGGTAACAAGAACAGTATTTTAGTAGGGTGGA
Organism: Lissotriton helveticus; assembly: GCF_964261635.1. Lineage (NCBI taxonomy): Eukaryota > Metazoa > Chordata > Amphibia > Caudata > Salamandridae > Lissotriton > Lissotriton helveticus. The sequence goes on from NC_136073.1 coordinate 602,487,018, forward strand.
CAATGGGAGCACTATAAAAGTTCCAGGCTGACATTCTTCATATGACAATAGCTCCAGGAGGCTGTACTTAAAACGTCTGAAGCAACTCAAAATTGCGGATAAATGGCAGGGAGAAATAATGCTAGTCCCACCCAAAGCAATACCAAGGAAGTTCCTCCCTCCGTGGCTACCCATAAGGTATTCCTCGAAGGAACCAACCAAGATGTGACGAACACGGACGGAGGAGTGATCGCTGCATCAAGAGATGCATGACACCTGCCAGCAACAAAAGGGGGGCTGAGTGACACTCACTAACTTCCGCGACTCACAGAGCCAGCGGTGCACGTGGACACAACCCAATTGTCCCCACTCGGTGTTCGTGGGTACCAACCGGAGCCCTGTAAGCGCTGCCTATGCACTGCTGAGCAAACCGCATCGACGCGCAGCTCGCCAGCAGGACAGCACTCCTCACACGCTAAACAATGTGCAGGGCGGGGGGGGAACACAGGAGATACATCCAGACACGCCGCTCACCCACCCTTGCTTCAAAACCCCCCTACGTGCACAACGGGGTCTCGAGTAAGACACGCTGCACTGCCGCCTGAAAGGTCGGAGTCGCCGCCCCACCCACCCCAGCACCCGGAGAGTGCTATAATACCCTCGCCGCTGAGGGCTGATAGATGCCGTTCCAGCCCAGGAGCGGCTCCCTGTACCTGCACAAGACTGTCCGAGCCGAGAGTGGCCAAAAGGGGTAGGGCGAGGTGTCCAATCAGGGACAACGGGCAAAACAGAGCACCATAAGCCAAAACGGGCTGCGCGGCCGCCGCAAAGTCACTCCTAGGCGGAAGAGCCTACATTGTAAGCGCTGAGCCCCCCACGCATCGGATGTCCATGGGGTACCCGACGCTGCCCTACACGAGGTCATGGCAATACTACACGATGCGGTGACAAAGACCGCGGAGGACCGCAACTGCGACCTGGGACCCTAGCGGTGCTGCCACGCGTAGGGCGCGCTACGAGCTGTGCCAACTCCTCAGCTGGAAACTGCTGATTAGTACAAAAGAAGAAAGAATACAAAACCTCTCCAGCAATCTATGTTACGTAACCGATGGCTGTAACCACGGTGCCTGGGACGCGCCCGGGAAGGGTTGCGGGCATACGCTAGAAATGGGCGCCAAATAAATAAGATACTGCGGGCCCTCACTCAGCTCCACATAAGGTTCTCATAGGATGTCGGAAAAAATACAATACGGACTTGGTAGCAGTGGGACTCGAACCCATGCCTCTGGAAAACCTGGAACATTAATACTGCGGCTTAGACCACTCAGCCACGTTGCTTTCTGAAAATATTGAATACTAGTAGCATGGCAAGCAGCATGGCTACCGAGTATCTGCTGGCTCCAGAGGTAACCTAGGGAACTACCCACTGCACCCGGGCACCTGGGAAAAACACACACAAACAGCCACGCGAGTCACCGGGCACCCCGATAACACCAGGCACTTCCGGAAGGCAAACGGCCTGCAACGCTCTCTGAACCAAGTAAAAAACGCCTAATTAGGCCTGTCCTATCAGTGCGGAAAGCGGACCGAGTCGAGCCTAGCCACCTGCAGAAATCAATTGTCCCACTAAAGTTGACTGCTCGATAAGGGAAGTTCCATGCAGCTCCTGCTGACACGAGGTACCCCAGTAATGCACAACATCCCCTATGAACCACGCGCAATTGCTACAAAGCCGGACTCCCCCGACATAAGCCCCCGGGGTCAGGCACATCAGAGCCGCCAAAACTATGCACGAGAAGCGATCGCATAACTATAACAGGAGAATCCTATGAAATGTACAGACACCTTAGTGTAAAGTCCACGCTAAGACGACCTGAAGCTAGAAAAATATATTAAACAGCCCCCCGCCGGGCCGAAGAGTCAGAGCACGACCCCGTAGCACAAGATGGCCACAAGGAGGGGAGGTGGTAGGGGGGAAGGGTGTGGCCAACGCGCTTATGCGCCATTTCCCCACCACTGGAAACTGGTCAGATGGCCGCTGGACAGGGGCGCCATTTCACCTCAAGCCGAGCCCCACGCACGCCTAAGCCACCGGGCCCCGCCAAATTCGGCCCCCTCACGCCCACATGCATGCCACCGTGTGTGTGAGACAGGGCGGCAGAAAACACAGCACACCAACGCAAGACCAGGCCTCTGGACGGCGACCAGAGGGCAAAAATGTGTGTCCCCACGAGGACACTAAGACGCGTCCGGTGCGGCAAAGAGGCAGAGAAGATGGCGAGGGGGGCTTAAGTACCCCTCGCCCTGCCTGCCGCACCGGACGTGACCCTCAGCTCCTCCTAGCTCCCCTCGGGACTCCGCCTGCCCGGGGGAGAAGAGAGGCTAGAGAGGGGCGGGGGGAAGCCCTCTGTGTCTAAGGGGCCGCCCTCCTGATGGCCACTGCGTGGCCTCGGGCAGCCGCATTCAGAAGAATTGAAATCAAATGAAAAACAAGTATGAGGTACATGTTTCAACAGGAATGTTAAACAATCAATCAATATATTTAATGTGGCTTTAGCCATCAATGGCTAACTGGGAAAGTAAAACAATTGGTACATGAAAGCGGTTTGTTTTTAATGTGCTAAGGCATCAACAGCATGGGTTTGTGCGTGTCTGTGTTTGCATGCATTAACATAACAAGGATAGATTTACTGGCAGAGATAAGTAACCTCTTTAGCACACGGGCCGGGGAGGCACAGCGGACAGGTAAGGGCCCGCGACAATTTCATTTTCATTTTATTCGATTTATATAGCACGTTATAACCCAGGGGTCTCTAAGCGCTTGTAGACAATCCCCTACTGGGGGGAGGAATCGAGAGTGGGCAGCAGCTGAGCCCGGGAAAATGCCAGGTACCGATTGGTCAGCTTGGTTTGAAGCCACCAATCGGCAGGGGACCCTCCCAGGGGGTGCCATAGGGATAGAAGGTCAAGGGGGGGGCCCACAAAGCCATGTGCCTTCGCCATTGACCCACCAACCTACACCGAGAACGCGGGTGTCGCAGCCGCAGATTGTGGATAGGCTCAGGCAAGGCGGGGACAGCACAAAAGGATAGCGGAAGGAGCACAATAGCCAATGGCGGAGCAGCTCAAACATGTGCCTTTGGGATGCCTTAGGGAGGGGCACAGGGAGCAGGCTATGGGTCAGCAGAGGACGGTCACGGCACTTGCAGCTCGGGTCAGGACTGAGGGCACCCACACCACTTGGCAGCAAGGTGTAGCCTAGAAGCCGCAGGAGAGGTGCTAGACCCTGGCTGGGAAGGGGCATTCGCTCAGGGTGCTGTCACAAGGTGCTGTTATGGACTAAGTACTACTGGACTTGAACTACAGGCAATTTGGAGCAATGATGATGTGATGCATGTTTAAACTTGGACTGTGTTTTATTAAGTTAATATGTGAATAAAGTGAAGCTGCTGAAGGTGGGGTGCATGATTGGCTGGGGAGCTCGAGGGCACTCGCCCGTCTGGGAGGGGTTCGTATTAAGATGGCATGCCGTGACATGTTCGCGCTCAGTCCGGTTCCACGCAAAAGGCTGATTCCCGATACACAGCACTGCAGGAACCTCAGTAGCCTACTCCTTATTCTCTAACCAAGGGAGTAGTAAGAAAATGCAAATACCCCCACTTTGATCCTTACTTAAAACGTCATTGGGTAAATGAAATTAGTAAGGCCTACTCACTCTAGATGAGTTCCCTTTATCCTGCCTTCTCTCCAGCTCTCTCTCCATCCACTCAGCCTTTCATGCATCCATTCATCTATCCATCTGTTCATGCTTCCATGCTTCCACCCATCCATCATTCCTTTTACCATTCCATCCACTCTCTCATCATTAGTCTTCCTTCCATCCATTCTTTCATCCTTCTACCTACACCTGCAACCATTCATACATATTTTCATCCATCTATCCATCATTTTCACCCACCTACTAATTCCCCCTCCTTTTATCAATCTGCCAATTCATCTATTCACCCTTTCATTTAGCCGTCCATTCATCCTTCCACCCCTGCATCCAGCCTTCCATCATTCCAGCCGCTTTCACCCACCCGTGCAAATGCTGTTTAACCCTTAAATCCATCAGTCCTTTACCCCTTCCAACCATCCTTTCATTCTATTGACCCTTCCTTCTTGTCACAGTTTCTTCCTTATTTTTATATGTCCTTCCTTTCATGTTAACTTCCAACTCTCTGTCTTTCTTCCCCCTCTTTCTCTTCATTCCTTTGCTGTTATTAACTTTGCATCCCTGTCCGCTGGTATTGTTTCCCCTTACTTTTGTGTTTTAGGAGCTTTTGTCTGAAGAGCTGCAGATAGGAAAGACTCATAAAAGTGTCAACTCCCTCCCCCACTTAAAACTGCGAACGCAGGGGGTACACGCAAGGGAGCAGCCAGGAAATTTAAATACCCCCGCTTTGAGCCCTATGACATCAAATAACGGAGAAAAGTTAGTGATCCCCAAAACAATTTGCAAAAAATGGTGCCCAATAATGAATTTTTCATTAATTTAGAGGAATGTTGCCACAAACTGCATTACCTATCTTTCTTTCATTCATCCCTTCTATTATCTTCTTTCTTTTGTTTTATTCTTCTTTCATCGTGTAGTGCTTTCATTGTTTTTTTCTTTACTTCCTTCAATTTTACTTTCATTACTCTTTCCATCTATTTTCCTATCTGCTCATTCTTTTTTATTCCAACCCTCATTCTTTCTTTCAGTTCTTCTTCTTATTTCTATTTCATTTTCTTTCCATCCATCTTCCACTTCATTCATTATTTTCTTGTGCTTATCTTTTGTGTCTTCTAGCCCTGCCGACTTCCATTATTCCATACTTCTAACTTTTGGTATTTCTTCCATGTATTCATTATTTTTCTTCTTTCCTTCTGTAGCCGTGCATTCTGTTTCTCATATCTGTTTTCAATTATTTCATTCCATTTTCCTGCTCTCTTTTTTCTCCCGCTTCAGTTTTTCATTTTATTTAATTGTTCCTTTCATCTTTTCTTCTTGATGCCCTTCCTTTCAGTCATTTTAATAATTTTCTTCCTTCTTTCTTTCTTCCTTTCCTCCCTTCATTTCCACTCTTCAGTGCCTTTTTCAATCCTGCTTAATTTTTGATTTTCAACTTTCTCTCCTTATTTTAAATCTATTCTCTTTCTTTCGCTCTCTGTCACCGCATTTACCTCTTTGCCATTTAAACAATTTATGTTTTTGTCTGTCACTGTTTCGGCTTCCATGGCACATTTTTCCCCCCATCCCACAGCTTTGTAATGGTAATTATTCTTGCAGCACAGCAAGCAGCAGTTCAAAGTTAGAAAGGGCCATAAAACTATTTATTCTACCTTGGTGCACCCACTTCTCCCACTGCCTGAACTGATATAGTGGGTGCTTCACTACGCCCTTGCGCTATTGCCTCCAACTCCTGCCCAGTCAGAACATCATGGCTCCCATCACATGTATCTGCACCCCAAGCCTGGCTCTGCTCGACTCATCATGAATTTCAGTCTCTGTCTTGGCTTTTGTATTTGAGGGTGGAGTTGGGTTGGGAAGAAGCATAGATCAAGGCAGGCTGTTCTGTAAACGGAAAGCAGGGAACGTGTAACCTGAGTCCAGGGTGAAGGCCTGCTGCAATCCATGGGGGATGGCATATTCTGCTCTTTCAGGTCCCCCCATCAGTACAGGTTCCATGTCCCTGTGGTACTGAAAAGTGATATTGTCACTAATAAATTATGCAAAAACAGCATCAGAGCCCGACATGTATTCCGATTACCCAAAGTGCCGGGGTGGTGGAAGCGACATAATGTGCCTGTTGCCCCTACACATCACAGGAAACTACACCACTTGACCTTTGACCTATGATGGCATTGCAGGAAGTGATATGGCATGACCTTGACCCTCGTGTTACAACAGTAAGAAACATCATGACATCAATTTTTCACCACATTAGATGGCTGGGAATTACATCATGAACGTGGATAAACAAGCACCAGATTCATGTCACTGTAGCCCTTAGAAAGCGCCCTAGAATAAATACGATTAACCCAACCCTACTCAAATTATCCCTACTGCCACCCAGCCCTCAGACATCCTCTCTGCTCCATGTCCCAACCCCCCAATCCCACACAGATTCACCTGCTGATATATGCCTTCCAAACAGAAAGTGCGTTTAACCATGCTCACATAGCAAATACTCAAATCTGTATGGTACACAGTCATATATCTATTCACATTTCCCGCTTACTATCCCCATCACAATTGCTACTTGTCTGAGTTATAGCTCACTGAGTATTAAAAAATAATTGGCACACTGAGCTGGTCAGAGTTCTCTCATCCGGGAGTAGATTAGATTTCTGGATAGAGCCTTCCAGGTTTCAAGATCATTCTGTAGCTTTTCATCCAATCTGGTCAGTTTCAAACGTATCTCCCCAGACAAAGACCACTGGAAGACATCTTGTATTCAAGTTTCAACCATCAGTTTCTTGGGTGTCAGCCAGTGTGTCTCTTAGCTAACAATAAAATGAACTTAACAAATCTGGTCTTGGTTGTGTTTTCTGAGTGAATTGCTTAACTGCCTAGCGGGCATCTCTGTGGGTGCCTCATTGTGGATAATTGCAGATAATTAGCGCACCTCTTCAGTACTTGTTTCCAGTTTTTAAGTATGTGTGTGCAATCGAATATCAGTACGTACCCTCTCGTACATTATATTAGGGCTGCTTAAATACCTTGCTTGGGTGTATTATTCACTATTAATTTAATACAAAATGGAGTACAAATAGCTGGAATACTACTTTCCTTGGCAGCTGAGGTAAGTTAAAAAAATGCTTTTAAATGTATGTATGTTGGACAGCGCGCGGCATCGGTGATTTAAGATGGCCGCTATGTGTATCTTCTCCTGGACACGGAGGAGCGTTTTTCTTCGAAGGGACTGTTTTTCCCCTCGGAGCGGGTGGAGAATAATGAATTTCTCTGGTGGAAGTTGTCCTGCATGCTGAAGCTAGTTTTTTTTAGACCCTTTGGTCCCTTTTCACCACTTTTTTGCTGAAATACCTTCTACCTCAGCCTCTGATGCGGCCACCAGTGTGTCATCCTTGATTACCGGCTCTTTGCCTCTTCAGTTTCAACCCACAGAATAACTAAAAAAATATGTTTTTCCTCAACCTCAGTCTTTTTTGGAGGACATCATTTCTAAATGATGCTCTGTTCATTTTTTACCGGGCATCTGCATTTTTTTTTTCTCTCTACTGCGTCATTAAGGCATTTCAGCATACTTCAGTCATTCTCTTCACATAGTTTGTTGGCACTCCTTACTGGCTGGCATTGACTGTTCCCTTGTGCTTATCTGGGTCCAACGAGTTCATATCTTCTGTCGTGTTTTTCACTGTGCCCCGCCATGGACTCTCCACACTCAAGAAAGCTCCATGGGGCTAATGGATCCACCGTTGGAGGCCGCAAAGATTCTGCTGTTAATACCAACAACAAGCGCGCCAAAAAAGACCCTTCCTCCCCATCAAAATCACCTCTTCCTCGGATATTATGGAAGAATTGCACCACATCAGACCCTTCATGATGGAAACTACAGCTTCACTTCAAAGATATGAAGATAAATGGTCCGGCCTAGAATTAAGGCTTTCAGATGTGGAACAAAAAATAAGTGATGCACAGGATGTTGTCGCCAGAGTCGATATCCTCACTAAAGAAGTTACTCATCTTAAGAAGGCTACAGAGGATTTGGAAAATCGTAATTGGTGCAACAATGTACGCATTTACGGTATTCCAGAAGGTTCTGAAGGCTCGGACATGATCTCCTTTTTGAAGTCTCAAGTTCTGCAACTTGTCAGTCTACCGAAACCTAGGGAATTTAACATTCAATGGGCGCATAGACCAGGACCTCCAAACTCAGCATCTGCTACTAAGCCAAGGGGCATCATTGCTTATTTTCTACTGTACTCTGATCTTATGGCAATTCTAACTGCCGCCAAACAGCACAAACAGATGCTATGGTCCGGCCACAAAATCTTTTTCAGTCAGGATGTTTCAAAGCAAACCGCCAACCAACAGAAGGAATTCTTAGACCTCAGGCCAACATTGAGATCCATGAATGACCGCTATGGTCTTATCCATCCATGCATCTTCAAAGTGACTTATAATGACAGAACTTTCATTTTGAAGACCCAGCTTAACTTCGGAAATTCATCCATGTACACAAAGGAGAAGCTATGGAATTGAGCAAGCCTTATCTGTTTTATTGTTTGTTCTCTCCCCTGTTTCTTTGGTTTATCCTGTGCAGTTTTGTTGCTGATGTTCATACCCAGGTTGTCTGTTATGAATGACTCACTCCCCTGCATTGTTCCCCTAATGTTTAGTAAGTTCTCTTCCTTCTTGCTTTATAAGTTTACTACTTTGTCTTTGTTTTTTTTTCTCATCTCTACCTTGTTCTATTATAGTGAATTTGTTTCTTCTCAGTGTCCCCCGTTTAGAGTGGCCGTCTTGTTTTTTGCCCCCTTCCTCATTAATGTTCTTCTTGTTACTGAGCATTATGACTAAAGCCATCTGGCTTTTTGTCATCTTTTCTATCTATTGGGCGACTATGCCACCTTGCCAAATTGAAATGTCATGTAGTGTTGTTACAAGAATCGCACCTCAAGTTACAAGATCTGCCTTCATTGCGTAAACAATGGGTAGGAGATATTTTCTGCTCCCCGGCTGTGAATAATAAGAATGGTGTAGTTATTCTATTTCATAAATCACTGAATTTTATCTTACAAAATGAACTTAAAGATACTAATGGTAGATGGCTTTTTTTAAATACTAAAGTTAATAACACTCAATTCTTTTTGTAATGTTTATGGCCCTAATGGTATTAATTTATCTTTTTGGAATGACTTCTCTACCCTTCTCTCCTTACACGCTGCTGAAAATTTGATTGTGGGTGGTGACTGTAACCAACGTATGTATCCCTTCCTTGACCGGAAATCTCAAACGAAATATGTCCCCAACAAGATGCAAAAGATTTTTAATAAGGTTATCATTTTGAGTGGACTGGTAGACACATGGAGATCCTCTCACCCTGACGTTTTGGAATTTTCCTTTTTTTCCCCGGTCCATAGATCTCACTCTTGCATAGACTATATTTTTCTCACACAACCAGCTTTGCAATTCATGACTAATTCAGAGATTGGCTCTATTCTCATCTCAGATCACGCCCCAGTCATCTTAGTTACGGATTATCCTTCATCTGCGCCTACATCCCGGCTTTTCAACAACTCCCTCCTTCTGGATTCTCAATTTGTCTACCAATTTACGCTTTTTGCTCAAGAATTCTTTAATAATAATCTCTCTTCTGTCTCTCAATATCATTTAATTTGGGACGCTTTTAAAGCTACTGCTAGGGGTTTCATAATTGATGGTGTGTCCCGGAAAAAAAAGGTTTTCTTGGACTCAACATCTATCCTGAAGCAAATTAAAACTTTAGAACATAAATATTTCACCAACTGCCCTGATACATTGACAAATCTTATCAAAGCAAAAATGCAATATAATAAACAGTCTTGGGATTCTGCTTGTAATAATCTCCTCAAATTCAATGCTAACATGTACGGCGGGCAGAATAAGGCAGGTAGATCTTTAGCCAACTATCTCAAAATCAAGAAGCAAAAATCCAAAATTGTGGACATTACAGATAACTGTGGAGTTCAGCATATTTCAGATGCTAAGATCCTTGATTGCTTCACTGAATATTATACTTCCTTGTACACCCCAGAGTCCTCCCCCTCTATCCCCGACCAAATTTACTCCTTTTTCCAATATATTCCCAAATCTCCTGAGAATCACACTGATCTTACCTCTTTGAACAATCCCATCTTGGAACAGAAAATAATTGATGCCATCACCCTTCTGCCCAAAGACAAAACACTGGGCCCTGATGGCTTTACCGTCCGTTTTTCCTTCATTTTAACCCGTTTACCGCGCCCGCGATTTTGGGGAAGTGCGGCACTTCCGCTTAACGGGCGGGGCCGCATTGGCCGGCCGACGGCAGCACTGGGGAGGTAGTGCTGCCGACTGCAGCATGTAAGGGGTTAAACAACTTCTGGTCCCTCAGTTACTCTCATTGATTAATTATTTTCTCACCATTGGTGAATCGCGAGGATCTTTTACTCAGGCAATGCTCTGATAATATCTAAAAAAGATAAGGATCCCTCTCTTTGTAATAATTATAGGCCCATTTCTTTGATTAACACTGATTGTAAGATCTTTGCTAAACTGCTTGTCCCCCGTATCAATAAAGTAATCCCTGACCTCGACAATATATATCAGTCAGGTTTAGTGATGGGACGTTCTATCACAGACAATTTGAGAACCTTTTTCTTAATGTCATCCATTTGGCCTCTAAAATTGACTCACCTATTGCTGCTATTACATTAGATGCTGAAAAAGTGTTTGATAGGGTTAATTGGGAATGTATCATTGGTGCATTAAAGTGCCATGGTTTTAGCCCTCCTATTATTAAATAAACACAGTTGCTATATTCTGCCCCGACTACTTCCATTTGGGAGAATGGTTGTCAATCTAGATATTTCCCACTCCTTAGGGGGACTAGGCAGGGTTGTCCTCTTTCCCCTCTCTTATTTATTCTTGCTTTAGAGCCCTTCTTAGAAAATCTTAGATGTTCAACACACTATAGGGTTTTCAATTTAATATTGACATCAAATTTACTGCATATGCAGATGATATTCTAATGTATATTTCCAAACCCTCCACCTCCCTGCTGGTATTCTTCTCCCTCTTATAAGATTATTCTATTGCTTCTGGCTATAAATTGAATATAGACAAATCCGAAGTCATGCCCTTAAATAAGCTCTGCCTTCCTCATATATTTCATGATACAGGTTTCGAATGGAATTCCAGAAGTGTCAAATGTTATGGCATTTGTTATGCTAACAATATTAGGGATACTATTAAATTAACCTTGCTGACATACTTAAAAAGCTCTACGCTCTCACTGATAGTTGGTGTCCACTTTTTCTTTCCTGGGGTAGATTAGCTACGATTAAAATGATGCTTCTTCCAATTATCAACTTTTATCTTTTCATGCTTCCGATCTCTCTCCCAAACTCCTTTTTCAGTACCATTAATAGTTCTTTGTCCAAATTTCTTTGGAACAAACGTAAGCCAGGGATTTCACTTTCTTGTCTCCAACTATCTAAAGGGTTGGGAGGAGTCAATTTTCCTAACCTTAGACGTTACCATTCCGCATTTACCCTGAAAGAAATATGGACCTTTTTATCTGAATCTACACATGCTCCTAAAGAGGCCCGGAGCTTGTTAGAACAGGCTCAATACACACCTTTTTCCTTTATTTCAGCTATCTGCCTTTCCTAACCCCGAAGCATTTCTCTTCACCTATCTTTGTTCATTCCAAAGCACTCGCAGTCTCTCTGCCTAATACTCATCTTTCTTCTGCAGACCAAATCTCAAGCCTTCCAGTCTGGTATAATAAACGTTTAAAGATTAACAACAGAGCTCTTTTCTGAAAGGAATGGATCGACAAAGGCATCATTACAGTTGACCACCTGTTGAAAGAAGGGCCCTTTATGGACTTTTCGGAGATTCAAAACTCCTATGGTGTTTCTTCCACACATGCCCTTCACTATTCTTTGCTCAAGGAGTCTCTGATTCATCTCTTTTCTCAGGGTTGCCCTACTGATACACATGACCAGACTCCCTCTCCTCCTTTTGATTTTTCCACTCAATCTAAAGCTGCTGCTATATACAAGTTATTATCCTGTCCTGTTAAAGCTTGAATCAAATACAATCTGGAGCTTCAATGGGAAAGGGACTTGGCTCAAGATTTTTCCTTTCAAACATGGGACTCCATCTGGTCAAGAATTCACACTTCCTCACGTTCCGCTAGTACAACGCAGACTTTATACTACTTTTATAATGGACTTTTTTTCACCCATATTGACCTACACGGATTTAAAACTGTTAGATTCCCACAATTGTTGGTCTTGTTCCCATGAGAATAATGACTTTTGTCATATGTTTTTCCACTGCCCCTTGGTTAAATCTTCCTGGTCTCGTATATGGTTGAAAATTAATGAAATTATATCGACTAACTTACCTTTTGACATTATACATGCTTTTTTGGGTAGCTCTTCGTCTGTATGGGAGGCTCATAGCCATGTGGGAAAATGTATTGATTTGTTTTTAGCCATTTCCTTTCAGATTATCACTACTAATTGGAAGGACACCTTAAAAATGTCATTTCAAGCTTGGTGGAATTTGCTTATGCTACTTCTACACCTTTGTCGATCAAAAAAGACTTTTTGTGGTTACCACTATCATCCTTTCTTTCCAGGTTGCCTAATTGATTTCGCTTGTATACATGATACTTATTTTTATCCACTTATAATTCACATTGCTATTTATTTCTTTTTATTCTTCTTGATCGTTTTATCTTTCGATATATTCCCTTCCCCCCTCCTTCTTTTTCCCCTCTCACTTCTCTCTTTTCTTTTCTCTCACACTTAAAACGTTAAAATGCATTTACTCTTTGTACAGGTTTTACCTTTTGAGGATGTTTCAATGATTTTTTTTTGTCATTTAGTCACATATGCGTTTTTTTCTTATCGGTTTTGCTACATGACTATGTACCGATGTTTTACATTGTTCATTATCTCAATAAAGCATTCTAAACAAAAAAAAATGATGTATGCTGTGTGCGTGCGTGCGTGCAGTTTTGAATATTTATGTTTGAGAGTGTGAATATGTGTGAATGTGTGTGCATGTGTAGCAAAGTGTGTGTGTGTGTATGTGTGAGTGTGTGCGTATGTGTGAATGCATGTGTATGTATAAGCATATGTATAAGTGAGTAAAAGTGAAGGCCAAGGGGCATGTAAAGTCACTTCTGCTACCCCAGGCATTTTGGTGAATTGACGTCCATGTCTATTTTGTGCAGCATTGTTGGAATCACATAGGTTCTGTGTTTATATATTAAAGTGCAAAAGGAAAAACCTAGCATTGATGGAGATCTCAGAAAAATATGAGTGCATTCTGCCATTGTTTGTCTGTAAACTGTATCCCATTTTCATCTAACTTTCAGCTTCAAATTGAGAGTATCCTCTATAAGGGCCAAAGAGAACCATGTAATGCTTCCCCGTCCATGGTCTGCTCCCAGCTTGTAATGCATTCCCCGTTATTATAACACACTGGACTCCCGCAAAGTGGCTTGTATGTCCGCCAGAGCTGCTGCGCTACTCTGCACATGCATGAAAATCAAGGAATTGTCCTCCTGTCTCACCCCAAGTGCTTTTATGGCCCTTTCAAGGGAGTTCAGTGCACCCATCTCAACCAAGTTCCCCAATGTCATGGAACCTCCCTCGTTCAATTTAGATACATCCATTTCTGCATCTAGTCGTGCAAATCCAAGGTGCTGCCACAATGGTAAATATTGTGGGCCTCATTTATGAGAAGTGACGCATCGCTGCGTGAAAGCAGTGATGCATCACTTCTCAGTGCGCCCTCCTTCTGACATGATGGATGCGTCATATTTACTGTATGATGCATCATCTCGCAAGGAGTTGCAGATACGTCAGTATTTCTGACTTATCTGTAGGCGCAAAAGTGACACATTGCTGGAGTGTGTCACAAAAGTGATTCAACTCCAGCAATGTGTCCTTTCACATGGGGGAAAGCCCCATGTGAAAGGGCCCGCATCAGTCTTACGCCGGCTGTGAGGCATGCATAAGATATTGATGCATTCGCACCCTAGAAGTGGCGCAGTGAAATCTCGTACATTTCACTGCGTCACTTCTACGAGGCTTACTTACGTTGGAACGCCCACCCTGCATACATTTTACCTGATGCAGGTATAATGTAGAGCAGGGGTTTACAAAGTGACGCATCTGCTTAGATGCGTCACTTTGTAAATAAGGCGCAACAGGAGGCATGTTTTACGCCGCTGATGCGTCATAAAAAGTGATGCAACGGAAGCGTAAAAATGTCGCAATGCCTCATAAATAAGGCCCTGTGTGCATTGGAACATTTTGCCCCATTGAGGCTGGAATAGTTTCCACACCAGTATCATGCAATGTGCCAGTCGAGGCACCAATGGCTCCAGCAAGTCTCCCAAGAACAAGTATTGCAATAGGTCTTCAGGCATGAACGAGCCATATAGAAGCCACATTAAAATAGGTGTAAACACCTAAGCATGACCACCATCTTCACCATAGCAATTTGGCCTGCCATTGATAGAGGAAACATGACCCATACATCTGGTGATCTTTGTAGGCCTGTAATGAATATGTTTGTACTCCTGCATGCCATTTCTGTTCTTTGTGGGTCACTATACTTCCTAGATATTGGAACATAAATGCTAGCATTTCTCACAGTATCGCTAGTCTTGCGTATTTATCCCTAGACCAGATTGCATGCTAAACCCCTGCAGTATTGTCATAAGCCGTGGCATAGTATCAGTTGTGTCTCTTATATACAGTAATAGATTATCAGCATAGATTGAAACCAAATGTTTCGAACCGTTTACCTCTATTGCCCAAAATAGGAGTACACATCTAAGTTTGCCAGCCAGTGGTTCTATTGCTAAAGCAAACAATAATGGAGGCTGGGGGCACCCATGCCTTGTGCACCTTGCTAGTTCAATTTTTCTGAGATTATTCTGTTTTTTAATCTATCCAAGGGCTTTGTGCATCAAAGTGAGCCATGTTTATAAATTCAGGGCCAAAATGCATGGTCCTCAACACTGCAAATAGATAGTCCCAGGACACTGTATCAAAGGCTTTTTGTGTCTAATGACACAACTTCCAGGGGTTACCATCTGCCTTCTAATACACCCGTCCTTTATGTGTCTCAGTCTTCTAATGTTGAGGGCTGTACTTCTTCCATGGACAAAGCGGTTCTGTTTGAACTAGATTTGACACCTCCCTGTCAGTCTAAACGACAGCATTTTGCCCAGTATTTTGTTGACCACATTGAGCATACATAATGGGTGATATGCCTTGAAATCTTTCGGGCCCTTCCCCAGTTTCAATAACACTACTATTAGGGCTTCCCTCGTGGAACACAGCAGTGTTCCCTCATGTAGCGCCTCCTAACAGACCCCAAGGAGTTTATCTACCACTGTGTTACAGTATCGTCGGTACCATTGCACTGAGAAATCATCTGCCCCCTGTGTTTTTGGTGGGTTTAGAGCTTTGATAACAGTTACAATTTTGTTTAGGGTTATGAGCGCCTCCAGTTGCTCTCGCTGTTCCTGTGTGAGACATCTCAGTCCATGATAGGAGAGGATTGGGTATACCTCATCACCCTCAAGCATACCCACAGTTGCGTTTAACTGCTTGCAGTAGTTATAGAATGGCTCATTGATTTCCTCTAGTGTTTGGTGCATAGTCCCCTGGTGGTCCGTTCAGCTGAGATATTTATAGGCATCATTGCCCACCAGAGGAGCCATGGCAACAATTTGCCAGATTTATCTACTTTCCTATATAGTACCCGGAAAAAACAGTGGTTTTGAAGTGGATCTTTTTCAACTGTTGTCTCTGGTATTTCAGCTTTGAGCTTGTCTAGTTCCATTCCCTGAAGATTCTTTACTAGAGTCCTACAAACTCGGCATAAGTTGAATATTATTCTTATAGTGTATCTCGAATGATCCAATGGGGTCTGTTTTTCTAACACTCATGTGAGGATTTGGCCAACAACACCTCTTAGTAATCAATATATATACACTGTAATGAGTGTATAAAAGCACCAGGTTAATGTTAACCAAACGTACCAGCAAAAAGGATACATTGTACTTTATCTTATGACTTGAGTGTCAGTTTAATAAAATAGTCTCTTTAGAAACAATTCAAAATGTTTTTTATATTTTTATTTCCCTGACATGATTTGAAAAACTTAAATTGTGGACTGGAATATCATGAAAAATTCCCTAACATAAATAAAAGAAATTCCCCCTAAAGCAAATGGATAGATTGTCAACAGGTGCTAGGTTTCTGTGGTTTGAGTAGAAATATCTTCCTGGAATAAGTCCACTGAGAGTGAAAGGGGACACAGTAACAAATACTAGATAAGAATACTATTTTAACCGCCATATTAGAATGGTCAGATTAAAGTGAAGTCACACAAAATGTACCAGGCACCAAGTTTCTTTGGTCTAAATTTGGAATTGACCCATTCAAAAGAGGGGAACAAAAGATCAAGAACACAAGAAGATTTAGATAAGACTTCAAAAAGCAGGAACACCTAGATAAATTATATTGAAAAGGCCTGTAGATTTCAGGTCTAATATTGATTGTAGCAAAAGTGAAATCCTATATAGTTACAATATTTAAATGAAAGTGATGATCTCATAGGAGCAATGTAGTTGTAAAGTGGATAAACTTAATGTGATCGCCTCCTTGTTTGATATTGAGATGCGGATAGAAGAAAACTAATAACCACACTTTTTGGGTACTTTCTTAGTTGCAAAAGATGGCCTATTATTTCTGAGAGGAAGTTCATGTTTACTTTTGTATTCATTGTAAGTTCTAATGATTACCAGATATAAATAATATATCAGATGCTCGATGGTGATGAGAAATACCCAATCCTCTCCTATCATGGTCTGAGATGTCTCATGCAGGAACAGCAAGAGCAACTGGAGGCGCCCATAACCCTAACCAAAATTGTAACTGTTATCAAAGTTCTAAACTCAGCGAAAACACAAGGGGCAGATGATCTCTCAGGATCATAAATGACCTGAAGCATCACATTCAATACTGGATCAATTGTGAAAGAACCAATATTATATATGTGATCATATGTTCCTGCAATAATTCATATATAGGGAGCATCATCAGACCTCTTAATTAGGAGCATTATAGAAATGTCCCAAAAATTGACAAGACATTACCTTTGGTAGGATAACATGAATTGCATCACCAACACCAACGCACTTTTGCTTTCTATGGGATCAAAAACCATAAGACCAATCCGAGGAAATAGGGAACTGACTTACTGTAAACAAGAAAGTGGACTGCTACTCAGACTGGATACTGTTAAGCAGGGGCTTAACAAGGATGCAGAACTTCACAATTGTTTGCTATGATAGATGATATCATAAAATAACAACTAGTTTGTTTTTAAGTCAAATAAATATGCGGAATAAGGCAATTGTTTGTTGTGAGAAAATTACATATCAATGTATAATAATGAATGTGCTATATTTATGACATTAGACTAACAGCAATGTAACAGCTATTATCTTTAGAGAATTGCATGGTATATTTTTTATGTCTATGCTAATCCTTAGAGCTTAGAAAGAATACAAAAGTAAACACTAAGGGAACTATTTATGAACTAGTTTGTGTCACATTTGCATCACGCAACTTGGTATCTAAGTGACGTAAACCTTAAATGTGATTAATGAAGCCACGAAAAGTCACTTTGCGTGACCCCGAGTGGCTCCACAAATCTGCAGTAAAGCAAAGCAGTATAAACTGCTGCATTGCCTTACTCTGCGTAAGGGAAGCGTTCATGGGCATGCATGGGTAGTCCCACACAACTCTCATGGTTTTTGACGCATGCCCAGATTTACCAGAACTGGTTAACCTGTGAATACGCAGAAAAAAATACGCATTCTGCAGCACATATAGAAAAAGGAATATGCTTCTCAGGATTGTTTTTGTGCAGTAAGGTGTCCCATCCTGCACAAAAACAATCCCGAATGCAACACAAGAAACCTTGCACCATGGTGCAAGGATGCCTACTTTGGCGCTAAACTCCCGAAATGGCACCAGAGCAGGGGAAAAGGCAGGAATGTGCTGTATTGCCTTAAATACAGTGCATTCCTGCCCTTTTCGTGTCATGGGTTGCAGCGCAGCAAGGTGACTTGTTGTGCTGCACTGCATGACATTCTCGTAATTAGTTTATATATTTCAAAAAACAGTGGTCCCTAGTAGTTCAGGGATCTTGGCAAAATGATAGACATACGCTCAATAGTAAGTATGACCTTTGTCCAGCTGGACAGGATTTTTAATTAAAGAAAATTGCAAAGATAAAGAGGAATTTTTTACACAGTGGGTACATCCAGTAACCCACAGGGGACAAGACAAAACAGGGGGATAGGGTTAAAGCGAACAAGGCGATCTGTATACTAGTAGTTCAGTGAACAGACGAAAATACATTTCAAAGCATCATTGTATTCAATTTCTACTTTTCATTATACATATGACGCTAATATGTCGACCACGTTTCGATGCCTATTCTGATACAAATGGCATCATCTTCAGGACAGAGAGTTAATATGCTTATCTTGAAAATCTTAGACAGTTTGTGTGGCCTACACATATATTACATACAATTATGTTAGGGAAAAAACGAGGGAAGAAAAATAAGAATAAAAGTAAGTAACAGGAGCTAGGCATGTAACATATCTGACCATCCATGACAAAAGTGCGTTTTCATATGTTACTCTGTTAGCAACAAATGCAAAGTAAAATCAAGTGAAATCACATGCGATTTGCGGCGCAGTGGGGGGACTAAGGGGGACGGCACATGAATATGATAGAACATGTACTTCGGAGGTAAAGGAGTGGCATGCCAGTTGCTGAGCCTGCGTGATGACAAGAAGGTCCCGTGAAGTGAAATGACATAGTTTGAATGGTCGGGAAATCGGGTCTAGCGTGGCGTTTCATGCCGTAAGTGCCGGGCGAGTGTGTGGTGCAATTATCCGGTGCCGTATAGCTTCAAAAGAATGAAAAGTAACGTGCAAATTGTTCTAGATTAAACTTATGATGGTTTGCGATCTTTTTAAGACCATTGCTGTCTTTTGGCACAGTGCACGGTTGGCGCAGGCACCCGACCGAGCTGATTTAACATAAGGCGCCATTTCGTGGTGAGTTCTCAAGTGAATCTAACATGCTGCGCGGTGGTGAAGGGAACGTAAATAGCATGCTTCGGATGCGAATTACCAGTTTTATGGTCCAAACAATGTCTATTTCCGGGGGGCGGTGCCCAGTATCAAAGGACGTTGAGCGGGGTACTCAATTATCCGAGCAATTCTCGTAATTAGGTCCCTAAGTTTCTCTCACAAATAGTAGGCCTACTTTCACAACTAAGAAAGTATCCCAAAAAACAAGATCAATATTTTTCTCCCATCAACATCTCAATATCAGAGAAAGAGGTGACCACGCTAAGGTTATCCACTTCACAAATACACCCTCCCCTTGAAACTCATTACTTACCTTTATGATTTCTCTTTTGCTGTAATCAATAATAGACCTGGCATCTACAGGCCTAATCAATATCTTTTTTCTAGGTGTACCTGCTCCTGGAAGTCTTATCAAAATCTTCTTGTATTCTTGGTCTTGGGTCCCCTTTTTTATAGGATCAATTCCAGGCAGGTCATCCAGATCAAAGAAACTTGGCACCTGGTGAATTCTGTGTGGCATCACTGTTATTTGACCATTCCAATATGACGGTTAAAATAATATTCTTATCGAGTTATACCAGGAAGATATCTCCTCTCAATCCATAGTAACCTAGTGCCGGTTTAATTTTACCTCAATTCCTCTATTTTCCTTATAGAGATTTCCTCTGTTTCCACTAGGGAATGTATTTGATATTCTAGCTCACAACTTAAGATTTCCAAAGAACATCTGATAAATAAAAATATAAAAAACATTTAGAATTCGTTCTAGAGATACTCTCTTATTAAAATGATACTTAAGTCATAAAATAGATTGCAATGTTCCTTTTTCCTTGGCAATTTGGTTAAGATTAACCTGGGGTTTTTATACACGCATTACAGCGCATATATACAGTTCCATTCCCTGTTCACAAGCAGTGCAAGGCCCATCTTTTAACCTCGAGTTCTTTCTCCTTTGTGATGATAGTATGTTCCAATTGCTAAATGAGAGAAAATACTCGGATTATGACTTTACCCCTGACAACCACTTTTATGGAATACTATTCTACTCTCTGGGTAGCAGCAGTGCCATTATTGAGAGCCAGAATGTCCATTATCACGATTCCCAAATGTGAGGGAAATTCTGGCTGCTGCAGGGCAAACAATGGTAGCTGCTATGTAGGTATTCATTTTAGCACTATGTTTGCCTATACTGTACTGCAAGTGGACATGTCAGTGATTGGCCAAGGGACTGTGTGCCCTCAAAATAACAATGACCCACACGTTCTGACAAGGACGCCACTACACGAGACATTGTACTCGAATCAGTGCCTTGTCTTCTTTGTTTTTACTTAGGGAGGAGAACCCCAGAATAAATGTGTCCTTCTAGGTACTCCCAACCCTATTTAGATCACCTCACCACATCTACACAGTTCGGGCCCCACACCTGCACTTCACCAAACGGCTGTTGGATAAAAGATCTCCGATAAAGTGCCCCTTCTGAAGGAGCGCATTGGGTATTGCACCGCCAACCCAATGAGGAGCAGCCCATATGATGAAGCATGACACGTGCAAGGGTGTGTGAGCGCATTACAATCCAACATATGGATTCCCAACACTGACCCCACCTGGAGCTTAGTTGGTTCCAGTCTTTCCTGACTCTGTATCTCCTATCCCTGAGGAACAGCGTAATTTCATTTTTTAATACTTTCATTGGGGCCCCTGTGACGCTGGACCTACCACTCTACTAAGAGTGGCAAAAGGCCCTCTCCCCTCACGTTCCCCTTTTTGTTTATAAGTACAGTTGTGGTACCTTAAGAACAGCTGTCTCCAAATATCCAGGCACTGCAGTATTGTGGATGGCTGACTTTGATTACATTCTAAATGGCCTATACTGTACTGCAAGTGGACATGTCAGTGATTGGCCAAGGGACTGTGTGCCCTCCAAATAACAATTATGTCTAAATCGCCCATTGCCCGTAATAGTTAATGGGTCATATTTTGGTTGTGTTTCAGGTTCTGCATGTCCAGTTTGCCATTTAGGATGCAATCAAAGTCAGCCATCCACAATACTGTAGTGCCTGGATATTGGGAGGCAGATGTCCTTAAGGTACCATAACTGTACTGTCACATGGTCGCTAGAGTCATTGTCGACATCTTTAAGTTAGCATGAGCCTGTTAGCCATGACTGCTTTTGATCGTGTTATTTTTGCAAGACTCTGTTTATGCCTTTCATTTGAGAACTCTCTGCTGTGCTCGTTCTCAGCTCGTCCCTGGAGTTAGTCTGAACATTGTGAGCAAGGTGGATAAACACAGTCCCTTGTTATTCTGTGCTGGTCAGGCCCTAGCACTCAGACAAAACATACCAATCCAGCTGTTTTTGTAGGAGACTCGTACTTTGATATTATGGGGATGCATGTTTAGGTACAACACACTTGGAGAGGGGTCTTTCCAGGGAGAAGAGCAATCCGCACATGTGATGTAGAAATATGATCTATGACCTGAGGTATGGGGTCTGCTGACAAAGCCCAGAGATATTTTATTATATATTAATACCTATGCTTACCAAGGGGAGGGTGGTTAGGCCCTAAAGTCCTTTATCCACTGTCTTTGTCTTTATAAAATGACATCTCCCTTATTGATATATGGCCTTACTGCAATGCTAACTGTATTAATAGTATGCATTCTGCTGCTAGTTGTGGCACATACACTGCATTTTACAGCACATAAGTTAAAATAAATATTTTAAACTATCTTAATGTCTCTATCAGATCTTATTGAGGACAAGTGAATCTATGACATAATATCGACAGACAGAATATCTACCTACAAAAATATCGATACAAAAATATCGAAGTCAAAAATATCGGAGTTATATCTTGATAAAGGTAAGTACAAAAATATTGAAATTTTTATATCGTAGTACAAAAATATCAAAAGTAAAAATATCGTTTTTTAAATGTATTAATAATACTGTAAAAATAGTTTAAAAATACATATAATTTTACAAATATTGAATAAAAACATTAAAACATATTTAAAAAATTATAACTAATACATATACATTTAAAATAAATTTAAAACGAGGGAAAGCGTTGGATAGCGTAGGGGTAAAAATTACTATTCCCACTCCAGAGGGTGCAACAGTAGGGAAAGCGTTGGATAGCGTAGGGGTAAAAATTACTATTCCAACTCCAGAGGGTGCAACAGTAGGGAAAGTGTTGGATAGCGTAGGGGTAAAAATTACTATTCCCACTCCAGAGGGTGCAACAGTAGGGAAAGCGATGGATAGCGTAGGGGTAAAAATTACTATTCCAACTCCAGAGGGTGCAACAGTAGGGAAAGCGTTGGATAGCGTAGGGGTAAAAATTTAGATATTTTCGATATTAGTAACATACATACCTAAAAAAAACGATATTCTGTCTGTCGATATTTTGGACATCGATATTCTATACCATCGAAATTAAAACATCGATATTATTGTATATCGATATTTTAATTTCGATATTTTGTCTCACTACCAGGACAAGTATGAGAGTAAAGCAAAAAGGTGTGTCTTGTTACCGCGATTCCTGAGAGATCCTGGAGTGTTGTGTTCTGGGGTGTCCAATCATTGGTTTCTCCATTTGTGAGTAGGGGAGCGAGTGAGACACTATAGCTAGTAGGTCTTGGGCTCGTGGGTACTAAGGCGGTAGGAAGGATTAGCCCCTATACACCGAGGTCCCATGATCCTGCGCATAGTTCTGTGTATTTGCAGAATCCCTGCAACAATACGGGACATCAGACTTCAGAGGATACATGCACACCAGTGTTTTAACTCTACCATTTATACTACTATGTCATACTTAGAATCTGTCTTGTCTTCCACATCTGTGTGGACTTTGCGCACTGCTAGAGGTACTCTGGGGGCAATCCAAAATCCCACTCCTCCTGCGTCTGTACTGAGCCCAGCATGATAGAATCGACCTATCCATTTGCATTGAACCTTTAACATCTTATCTGAAATCAGATGCATCTCCTGCAAGCATGCAACTTCTATTATCTGCCTACAAAGGAACGCATCCACTCTTGCCCTCTTTTATGTAATTATTAGTCCCCTTACATTTCATGTCAACATAGCAATTGTGTCATATGATTTCTGTATCTGTTCAAACTATACCTGCACAGTCATTCAATATCCTGTGATTTTATGGAGCGGCACCACCCAGCAACATGCATCAACTAGGAGCATACCAAAAATGCGATCCCATAGTAAGTAAATATGTTTATATATTTGCATAGTTAATTAAAACCATTCCATACAGCGGAGAGTAATACTGGTTCATACAGTAACAAACACAGTCAAATATGATGATATAAACTAGTAAAACATACTATTTACAAAATGTGGGGGGGTCCACTGATTTCCTTGCATGGCTCATTTCTTTATGGGTCCATCCTCATGTAGTGCAAAAGAGCGTTATATGTTATTAACTTGAGACAAGGGGACCCTCATTGAACTGTGAGGTACTTCTTTTGTGTCCCCTTGTTTCAGATTGTAAAGGGCATGTGCTTTGTGCAAGATGCTTCTAAAATGCCTACTAGTTGTGTCCATTCTCTGTCCCGATGTACCTGAGATTCTTTAATATAGGTATAAAGAATGTTGTTCCCTGGCAAGCTAAGGTGGTGGATGTTATTTATTTATTTATTTTTGAGATTTGTAAAGCGCTCAAATACACGTAGGTGTTGCGGCGCTACGGACAGCAGTATATGCTGGGTGGAGTGTGTTATATATTGAATAGCCAGGTTTTGGACTTTTTTCTAAAGGTAAGCAAAAACTGACATGATCTGATCTGTAACGGAAGTGAGTTCCAAAGTTTAGCCGTGGTGATGATAAATCGCTTGACGCGGGGAACCTTCTGCAAGAGTGCAGTGGCTGAGCGTAAAGCCCGGTTAGGAGTGTAGATTGCTAGCTCCTTTATTAGAAATTGAGGTCCTTAAAGGCGATGCACAAAGCCTTAAATTTAGTGCGATTCTCCACCGAGAGCCAGTGATACTTTTTGATGACATGAGAGGTAGGCTTAAACTTGGGAGTTCTGGATAACATTCTGGCTGATGCGTTTTGGACCAATTGCAGCTTTTGGATGACCTTCTTTGTGCATTTGCAAATAGCCCATTACAATAGTCTATAGAGGACATGATTAGAGTACTGACCAGAGCCTTTCCGGCATTCAGAGGAAGGAAAGGTAGAATTTTCTTTATCATTCGTAGTTTGAAAAATGAGGCCTAGACTACCGAGTTGGCATGCGGTGAAAAGGTCAATCTATTGTCAAATATGATCCCCAGGTTCCTGACCTTGGTGACTGGAGTCGGGGGGGGGGGGGCAAAGTATGAGGCCACCAGGACTGAGACTAGACGGGAAATAGCTTGCAGATTATCATGACCTCAGTTTTGTTAGAGTTCAACTTAAGTCAATTGCTGGCCAATCACCTACTGATGGCCAGCATGCCTTCTTGGAACTCGGCTGCCACTTTTTCACCGTTGTTATTTATTGCCAGTACCAGTTGTGTATCATCGGCTAAAGATGTAAGGGCCATCCCGTGTGCTTTAATGATTCTGGCTAAGTCCGACACGTATATGTTAAAAAGTGTCGGACTCAGCAATGAACCTTGTGGTACACCACACAGGAGGGCCAGTTGGGCTGAGTGAAAAGTGCCCAAATTTACCGAATTGGTGAGTGAGATAAGAAAGGATGACAGCAGGTCTCGTGCCTTGAGTTGGATGCCCATTTTAGTGACACAGTTGATCAAGATGTTGTGATCAAAAGCGGCTGTGAGGTCCAGTAAAATGAGAACTGCAGTTCCGCCCGGTCCAAGATAATTCTGATATCTTCCGACGCCTTAATGAGCGCGGTTTCTGTTCCTTGTCCTCTACGGAAACCAAACTGGGTATCATCTAATAGGTGATGTTCTTCAATAAATTTCGAGAGTTGGCTGTTCATTACCTTCTCAACAATTTTAGCTGGAAAAGGTAGGCTGGCTATGGGCTTGTAGTTTTTAGTGTCTTCAGGGTCAACATTTTTTCAGTAAGGGTTTCAGAATGTTTTTTTTCCAGGAAGTAGGATAAATACCTGAAGTGAACATGGAATTAAAAATGTTCGTCAAAACCGATACCACCTGATCAGCAACGGGTGTAAGTACAGCCGGCGGGCAGGGGTCATTAGCTGAACCTGATTGAATTGAAGACATAAGGTTGAGAATCTGGTCTGATGTTGTATTAGCAAATTGTACTAACAAATGTTCAGGTACATCCTCTGTAAAAGACAAATTCGTAGAGTTTGTCTGGGTAGTGCATTTTGAATAAATATTATTTACTTTTTTAAAGAAGTAATCTGCTAGGGAGTCGCACAGTGACTGAGAGGGAACCGGGGCAGCCGTGGATGTGGAACCGGATAATTCGGAGACTACTCTGAATAGCTGCTTGTTGTAATTTTTCTCAGCTTCAATCTGTGCAACGTAGTAGGTACTTTTTTCTTGTGTGATTAAGAGTTAGTATTTAGCGAGAGCCTCCTTATAAAGGAGTTGTTCCTGACTCAAGTACAGTTTGCGCCATTGTCTATCCCGGTTTCTACATAGTTTCTTTTGTTCCCTGAGTGTTTCTGAGAACCACGGGGCAGACGGAAATCGCCGGTTTTTAGAGAGGGTTTTGTTCGGCACCAGCCTATTAAATGCGTTCTGCAGCCAATTTTCATAAGTTACTGATGCTATATTGAGATCTAAGGGGATTTCTGGTTGGGTTGAGGAAAGTTGTTCCTTGAGGAGCAAGTTGTCTATGCTTTTTCAAGCTTTAAATTTGGCAGGTGCGTTTACAAATGTATTCAGGGAAAGCTTTTTATTAATAGGAATACCAAACATAATTACATGATGGTCGGTCCATACCACCGGAAGAATGTTTTTTAGCCGGATTTCTTGCGAGTTGGAAAAGAGGCCAAGTTACAGTAAGTTAGGTAGTTACTGCTTGTCGGCAGGTGTGAATATTAAGTTTCAGGCTTCAATTACTTTGCCCTTAGGGCTATGACCTCTGGGCATAGACAAAGAATATGTACTATTGTCTCTTGTTTTTATCCACATAGGCAACAATTTGAGTTTTCTAACAGGCCCTTCCAGATTGGGATGAAATCTATGGTGTCTAAATGCCCAAAGCAGTCCAGCATGAACTGATGTTTTAGGGCCTGTGAAAAATTGGCTGACAAGAGTTTAGTCCCCTAACACTGGATAGAGTCGAAAAGATTATTATGGCAACTAAGTCAGGTTCTCCTTTGGACCCCTGCCAGCCATGGTCCTCCATATTGTCCCCAATACTGTCGCTAATTACCTGACACCTCTTCTGAACAACATCCTCAACTTAGGACATTTCCCTGTTGAGTGGAAAAAGTCCCTAGTAAGACCTATCTTAAAAAATACGACTTCACCGCTCATAAGCCGCTAATTATCGTCCCATCACCTGCTTACAATTTCTGTCAAAAATTCTAGAAAAAGCACTAAACTAGGAACTGTTGTCTTTTATAGAAACAAATGACAAACTTGATCCAGCACAACATGGATTTAGGCCGCTGCACAGTACTGAATCTGCATTGATCGCAGCTACTGAAAATCTACGTGTCCAATTAGATCAGGGAGGGAAGGCCATACTAATTTTGCTCGACTTATCAGCCTTGTTCGATACGGTGGACCACCGTATACTTCTTCAGCGGCTGGACGAAATAGGGATTGTTGATAAAGCTGCAGATATCCTTCAGTCATATATAATTAACAGAGAAAAACCTGTAATGCTGGACAAGCATAAATCACTCCCCTACGCTATGCCGTGTGGAATACCTCAGGGAACATCAGTTTCCCCGACCCTGTTTAACGTATATGTTACCCCATTGGCCAAACTTATAAGCTCCCTCGGTTTCCCTGCCATTTGCTACGCTGACGACATGCAAATTGTTGTCTCCCTAGCCACAAACCAGAGAATGTGGCAGCACGTTTTAACCTTTGCATGAGCCATATCATCAGCTGGATACAGGATAACTGCTTAAAATTGAAACGAAGACTGAAGTGGTTATGTCTGGAAGTGACAAATACCTTTGAAATTCCTCTTGGTGGCTGGAGACAGCAGGGCCCTGCTCCCAGCCCGTAAAGAAGGTAAAAAACCTTGGAGTCCTGATCGACGACCTTCTTTCACTGTCAGACCAGGTCAACAGCATCTCCTCTTCGTGCTTTTACACTTTAAAAATCCTTTGGAAGATGCTACCTTTTATTCCTATGCCCCTCAGGAAAACAGTTGTTACTGCCTTGATTTTGTAAAAAATAGACTACTGCAACTCACTCTACCTTGGAGCCAAAAAGAGTGTGATACATAAGCTACAGACTCTGCAAAATACTGCCGCCCGGCTCCTACTAAAACTCCCTAAATTCAGTCCTATAAGTCAAGTCATTAGGGAACAACTGCATTGGCTACCCATTCCGGCGAGGATCCAGTTTAAATCTATGTGTATCGTACTCAAGGCCCTGAATAGGGCGGGACATGCCCAGATCAACCAACACATTAAGCGCTATACCCCACAGAGAAGCCTCCGCTCGGCATCGGCGTCTCTGCTCGTAGTATAGAGGGTAAAGCCGTTGAAGTGGGGCGGTAGAAGTTTCCGACATCTAGCCCTCAGGCTATTGAATTCCCTGCCCCTGCATCTTAGAAACCAAAACAATCTACTACAGTTCAGGAAATAATTTAAAACCTAGTTATTTACTCGTACTAAACTGGCTAGTTGAATTCCAAGTTGCCCTCCATGGTAGCAAGAGCTAACACGCCACGGCATACATTCGCTCTATAAAAACCTTCATTTCATTTCATGTACTCTTGGGGTCGCAGGCTTTTATATGAGTCTCTTTGGAAAGTTAATTTAAGTCATTTGTAAGTTAATGAAAAGTAATTTCAATGAAACAGAAATCTGGTAGCAGAGTTAGTTATTCAACAAAAGGCTGATTTTTCCATGCTACTGGACCCTGCATTTCGAATAACTAGTTAATCTATTGCCTGTCCTAGGTATTCTCCACAACAGTTTTTTTGTTTGTTCTTCTGTAGTTCCTCAATTTCTATCCAACATAGTTAGCTCAATGTGCCTCTCTCAGAGACACGCAATCTCCAGCATAGTTTGACAAAAGCATTCATTCTTTGTAACATTTGCTTTTTTAAGCCAAATTCAAGGCAGACATGGGATGGAGATGTAGTACTTGGAATGGAAAAAACGGATTTGCAGATATTTGTTTGGAGATTGTTGAGCATTTCTGTTTCCCCTACCATGCATCGTTTCCATGCAGTATGCCACTTTTGGCACGAAGTGAGCTGCCATTACTGTTAGTAGGTGACTGAAAGAAGGGCAGCTAAGTTTCTTTTTCAGCAGCTTCAACTCAAATATTAACAACTGTACTTTTGCCTGCATAGCAGCTAGATGATGTTTAAAGATTCAGAAAAGGGGGTGGTGATGAACAGAGTGCCTGAATTAAGCAGACCACTCTTACCCAGTCCAAAGATCAGGGCTTGATCCATCACCGTTTTTTAGCTCACTGCACCATCCCAGCTCAGAACTTGGCTATATGCAAATTAGTCTGTTCCTGTCCCAGTGCATGATGGGAACAGGGCAAACCAAACTACCAAGCCAATTCTTATACTGGGAAGGAAACAAGCTTCCGGGGACCGGTTTCTGCCATTTCAGGCGTCGTCGGCCCGGCTTGCTTGAATCCTGATGGTGCAATGAGCAAGGGACTCACATCTGAGTATACCCTTCCACGCTTATGGTGGACAAAATGATTCAGAAAAGGGGGTGGTGATGAACAGAGTGCCTGAATTAAGCAGACCACTCTTACCCAGTCCAAAGATCAGGGCTTGATCCATCACCGTTTTTTAGCTCACTGCACCATCCCAGCTCAGAACTTGGCTATATGCAAATTAGTCTGTTCCTGTCCCAGTGCATGATGGGAACAGGGCAAACCAAACTACCAAGCCAATTCTTATACTGGGAAGGAAACAAGCTTCCGGGGACCGGTTTCTGCCATTTCAGGCGTCGTCGGCCCGGCTTGCTTGAATCCTGATGGTGCAATGAGCAAGGGACTCACATCTGAGTATACCCTTCCACGCTTATGGTGGACAAAATGATTCAGAAAAGGGGGTGGTGATGAACAGAGTGCCTGAATTAAGCAGACCACTCTTACCCAGTCCAAAGATCAGGGCTTGATCCATCACCGTTTTTGAGCTCACTGCACCATCCCAGCTCAGAACTTGGCTATATGCAAATTAGTCTGTTCCTGTCCCAGTGCATGATGGGAACAGGGCAAACCAAACTACCAAGCCAATTCTTATACTGGGAAGGAAACAAGCTTCCTGGGACCGGTTTCTGCCATTTCAGGCGTCGTCGGCCCGGCTTGCTTGAATCCTGATGGTGCAATGAGCAAGGGACTCACATCTGAGTATACCCTTCCACGCTTATGGTGGACAAAATGATTCAGAAAAGGGGGTGGTGATGAACAGAGTGCCTGAATTAAGCAGACCACTCTTACCCAGTCCAAAGATCAGGGCTTGATCCATCACCGTTTTTTAGCTCACTGCACCATCCCAGCTCAGAACTTGGCTATATGCAAATTAGTCTGTTCCTGTCCCAGTGCATGATGGGAACAGGGCAAACCAAACTACCAAGCCAATTCTTATACTGGGAAGGAAACAAGCTTCCGGGGACCGGTTTCTGCCATTTCAGGCGTCGTCGGCCCGGCTTGCTTGAATCCTGATGGTGCAATGAGCAAGGGACTCACATCTGAGTATACCCTTCCACGCTTATGGTGGACAAAATGATTCAGAAAAGGGGGTGGTGATGAACAGAGTGCCTGAATTAAGCAGACCACTCTTACCCAGTCCAAAGATCAGGGCTTGATCCATCACCGTTTTTTAGCTCACTGCACCATCCCAGCTCAGAACTTGGCTATATGCAAATTAGTCTGTTCCTGTCCCAGTGCGTGATGGGAACAGGGCAAACCAAACTACCAAGCCAATTCTTATACTGGGAAGGAAACAAGCTTCCGGGGACCGGTTTCTGCCATTTCAGGCGTCGTCGGCCCGGCTTGCTTGAATCCTGATGGTGCAATGAGCAAGGGACTCACATCTGAGTATACCCTTCCACGCTTATGGTGGACAAAATGATTCAGAAAAGGGGGTGGTGATGAACAGAGTGCCTGAATTAAGCAGACCACTCTTACCCAGTCCAAAGATCAGGGCTTGATCCATCACCGTTTTTTAGCTCACTGCACCATCCCAGCTCAGAACTTGGCTATATGCAAATTAGTCTGTTCCTGTCCCAGTGCATGATGGGAACAGGGCAAACCAAACTACCAAGCCAATTCTTATACTGGGAAGGAAACAAGCTTCCGGGGACCGGTTTCTGCCATTTCA
This sequence comes from Lissotriton helveticus, assembly GCF_964261635.1. Lineage (NCBI taxonomy): Eukaryota > Metazoa > Chordata > Amphibia > Caudata > Salamandridae > Lissotriton > Lissotriton helveticus. Next base: position 602,517,380 of record NC_136073.1, read on the forward strand.
GGCGTCGTCGGCCCGGCTTGCTTGAATCCTGATGGTGCAATGAGCAAGGGACTCACATCTGAGTATACCCTTCCACGCTTATGGTGGACAAAATGATTCAGAAAAGGGGGTGGTGATGAACAGAGTGCCTGAATTAAGCAGACCACTCTTACTCAGTCCAAAGATCAGGGCTTGATCCATCACCGTTTTTTAGCTCACTGCACCATCCCAGCTCAGAACTTGGCTATATGCAAATTAGTCTGTTCCTGTCCCAGTGCATGATGGGAACAGGGCAAACCAAACTACCAAGCCAATTCTTATACTGGGAAGGAAACAAGCTTCCGGGGACCGGTTTCTGCCATTTCAGGCGTCGTCGGCCCGGCTTGCTTGAATCCTGATGGTGCAATGAGCAAGGGACTCACATCTGAGTATACCCTTCCACGCTTATGGTGGACAAAATGATTCAGAAAAGGGGGTGGTGATGAACAGAGTGCCTGAATTAAGCAGACCACTCTTACCCAGTCCAAAGATCAGGGCTTGATCCATCACCGTTTTTTAGCTCACTGTACCATCCCAGCTCAGAACTTGGCTATATGCAAATTAGTCTGTTCCTGTCCCAGTGCATGATGGGAACAGGGCAAACCAAACTACCAAGCCAATTCTTATACTGGGAAGGAAACAAGCTTCCTGGGACCGGTTTCTGCCATTTCAGGCGTCGTCGGCCCGGCTTGCTTGAATCCTGATGGTGCAATGAGCAAGGGACTCACATCTGAGTATACCCTTCCACGCTTATGGTGGACAAAATGATTCAGAGAAGGGGGTGGTGATGAACAGAGTGCCTGAATTAAGCAGACCACTCTTACCCAGTCCAAAGATCAGGGCTTGATCCATCACCGTTTTTTAGCTCACTGCACCATCCCAGCTCAGAACTTGGCTATATGCAAATCAATCCAATCAATCAATCAATCAGGTCATTTGTAGAGCGCACTACTCACCCGTAGGGTCTCAAGGCGCTGGGGGGGGGGGGGGGTGCCGCTACTGCTCGAACAGCCAGGTCTTGAGCTTCTTCCTGAAGGAGAGGTGGTCTTGGGTCAGGCGCAGGTTGGTCGGAAGTGAGTTCCAGGTCTTGGCGGCCAGGTGGGAGAAGGATCTTCCTCCTGCTGTCGCTCTTCGGATGCGGGGGACGGCGGCGAGGGCGTGGTTGGTTGATCTGAGGAGGCGCTTGGGAGTGTAGAAGTTGATCCGGTTGTTGAGGTAGCTCGGGCCTTGGTCGTGTAGGGCTTTGTGTGCGTGGGTGAGGAGTCGGAAGGTGATTCTCTTGTTGACCGGGAGCCAGTGCAGGTCTCTCAGGTGTCCGGAGATGTGGCTGCGTCGGGGGATGTCGAGGATGAGTCTCGCCGAGGCGTTCTGGATCCGCTGGAGTCTCTTCTGGAGTTTTGCCGTGGTTCCGGCGTAGAGGGCGTTGCCGTAGTCCAGACGGCTGGTGACGAGGGCTTGGGTGACCGTCTTCCTCGTCTCGGTGGGGATCCACTGGAAGATCTTACGTAGCATGCGCAGGATGTTGAAGCATGACGAGGAGACGGCGTTGACTTGTCTGGTCATGGAGAGGGAGGAGTCCAGGATGAAGCCCAGGTTGCGTGCGTGGTCTGTCGGTTTGGGTGCGGTGCCCAGTGCGGGGGGCCACCAGGAGTCGTCCCAGGCGGAGGGCGTGGAGCCCAGGATGAGGACCTCCGTCTTGTCTGAGTTCAGTTTCAGGCGGCTGGTCGTCATCCATTCGGCCACGTCTCTCATCCCTTCGTGCAGGTTGGCTCTGGCGGTGGCGGGGTCGTTGGTCAGGGAGAGGATCAGCTGGGTGTCGTCGGCGTAGGAGATTATGTTGAGGTTGTGTTGGCGTGCGATGGCCGCGAGGGGGCTCATGTAGACGTTGAAGAGGGTGGGGCTCAGTGAGGATCCTTGAGGGACGCCGCAGATGACTTCGGTGGCCTCTGATTTGTACGGTGGTAGGCGGACTCTTTGTGTTCTTCCGTTGAGGAAGGAGGTGATCCATTCCAGTGCCTTCTCCTGGATTCCGGTGTTGCTGAGGCGCTGTATTAGGGTGCGGTGGCAGACAGTGTCGAAAGCCGCGGAGAGGTCCAGGAGGATGAGGGCCGCTGTTTCTCCGTTGTCCATCAGGGTTCGAAGGTCGTCGGTGGCGGCGATGAGGGCGGTCTCGGTGCTGTGGTTTGCTCGGAAGCCGGACTGTGAGGGGTCGAGGGATCCATTCGTCTCGAGGAAGGCGGCCAGCTGTTTGTTGACGGTCTTCTCGATGACTTTGGCCGGGAACGGGAGGAGCGAGATGGGGCGGTAGTTCTTGAGGTCGGTGGGGTCTGCTGTGGGTTTCTTGAGGAGAGCGCTGAGTTCGGCGTGCTTCCAGCTCTCAGGGAAGGTGGCGGAGTCGAAGGAGGTGTTGATGATGTCCCGCAGGTGGGGTGCGAGGACAGCGTCGGCTTTGTTGAAGACGTGGTGAGGGCAGGGGTCAGTCGGAGATCCGGAGTGGATGGAGTTCATGGTGCGGATGGTGTCTTCGGTGCTGATCGGGGTCCAGGTGCGGAGGGTGGTGGTGGGTGGCGTCGTTGCGGTTGTGGCTTGCGTTGGTTGGTTGTTGAAGCTGTTGTGTATGTCCGTGATCTTGTTGTGGAAGTAGGACGCGAGGGAGTTGCAGAGTTCTTGCGACGGGGTGATGTCGTTGTTTCCGGCGTTGGGGTTGGATAGCTCTTTCACGATGTTGAAGAGTTCCTTGCAGTTGTGTGCGTTGTTGTCCAGCCGGTCCTTGTATGCATTTTTCTTGGTGGCGCGGATCAGTTGGTGGTGTTTCCGGGTGGCGAGCTTGAGGGTGTTCATGTTGTCCGTCGTTGGTTCCCTTCTCCAGGCTTTCTCGAGGGCTCGACAGTTCTTCTTGGAGCTCTTGAGTTCGTCGGTGAACCATGGTGTTTTTCTGCTGCATGATCGGCTGGGTGGGGTTCTCAGAGGGGCGAGTTCGTCCGCGCAGTCGTTGATCCATTTCGTGAGGTTGTCGGCGGCCTGGCTGGGGTTCGCTGAGTTGGCGGGAGGGTGCTGGCTCAGGGAAGCAGTGAGCTGGTCGGCTGTGATCTTGTTCCAGCTTCTTCGAGCAACCTGTTGCTGGTGGTGGTGGATCGTCGTTCTTCTGAAGGTGAAGTGGACGCAGCTGTGGTCCGTCCAGTGGAGTCCTGTTGCGTGGCTGAAGGTGACGTCTTTGCTGGATGAGAAGACGGCGTCGAGTGTGTGTCCGGCGAGGTGGGTGGGGGTGGTCACCAGTTGCTTGAGTCCGAGGTTGTCGAGGTTGTCGAGAAGGCTGATGGTGTTGCGGTCGTTGTTGTTCTCCAGGTGGAAGTTGAGGTCCCCCAGGAGGATGTAGTCGGCGGAGGGGAGAGCGTGCGGGCTGATGAAGTCGGCGATGTCCTCGCTGAATCGTGTGCGTGGTCCCGGGGGTCGGTAGATCAGGGTGCCTCTGAGGGTGGTCTTCGGGTTGATGTGGATCTGGAAGTGCAGGTGTTCAGCGGTGGTGAGGGTGTCATCGGTGTTGGTAGTGATGCGGATGGTGTCTCTGTGGATGATGGCGATGCCTCCTCCGGTCTGGTTGGCGTTTCGGTCCCTCCGGGTGATCTTGTAGCCCTCTGGGATGGCGATGGCGATGTCTGGGGCTGAGGAGGTGTTCATCCAGGTCTCGGTGATGAAGGCAACGTCGGGGGTGGTGGTGTCGAGCAGGTTCCAGAGTTCTACGGCGTGTCTGTGGACGGAGCGGGTGTTGAGCAGGATGCACTTGAGGTGGGTGCTGCTGGAGTTCGGCTTGGTGGGTTCAGGGAAGGTCCGGATGCAGGTGAATTTGCAGGCGTGGCAGCTGAAGGGTCCGTGGGTGTGCTTTGGGGCGGCTCGGTGACATCCTGGGAATCGGCCGGTGTTGAGTGCGCTGAGGTCGGCGGCGCTGTAGGTTCGTCGGGTCGGCTTCCGTCGGTGGGGGCCAGGGGTCCTGGCGCTGGTCGCGGTCCGGTCGCGGACGGGCGCAGACGGGCTTACCTTTGGCGCGCCTTCGGCGCACAATCGGCGCGCCCGCTGCGCGTGACCGCTGCGCGTTCGCACGGTCGCCATTTAAGGCGAAGTGCGCGGGTGGGCGGGTCAGCTGGGAGGCGGGAGCGGGGAGGGAACACAAGGAAAAAAGGGGCGGGGTCGCAAGTGGTGGCGGGAAGCGGGGGCGGCGAGGGAGGCGGGAAACAGGACCGGGGACGGCGAAACAGGCACAAATTCGTCACAAAACACGCTAAATACGGGCCAAAAAAGACTGGGGGATAAAGAAACAAGCACAAATTACAGGTGGCGCAAAACAAGGGGAGAGACAAGAAAAAACAAGCACAGATTCTTCCCAACACGCTAAACACGGGCAAAAAAAAGACTGGGGGATGAAGAAACAAGCACAAATTGCAGGTGGCGCAAAACAAGGGGAGAGACAAGGGAACTCAAGCACAATGCAGGCAAGACAGGCAGCGAGGCAGCGCACAGCGGAGGGGCACACGCATCAGCTGGTGGCCGTGCGGCGCGGGGGGTGTCCCACAAGTGGGCAAATTAGTCTGTTCCTGTCCCAGTGCATGATGGGAACAGGGCAAACCAAACTACCAAGCCAATTCTTATACTGGGAAGGAAACAAGCTTCCGGGGACCGGTTTCTGCCATTTCAGGCGTCGTCGGCCCGGCTTGCTTGAATCCTGATGGTGCAATGAGCAAGGGACTCACATCTGAGTATACCCTTCCACGCTTGTGGTGGACAAAATGATTCAGAAAAGGGGGTGGTGATGAACAGAGTGCCTGAATTAAGCAGACCACTCTTACCCAGTCCAAAGATCAGGGCTTGATCCATCACCGTTTTTTAGCTCACTGCACCATCCCAGCTCAGAACTTGGCTATATGCAAATTAGTCTGTTCCTGTCCCAGTGCATGATGGGAACAGGGCAAACCAAACTACGAAGCCAATTCTTATACTGGGAAGGAAACAAGCTTCCGGGGACCGGTTTCTGCCATTTCAGGCGTCGTCGGCCCGGCTTGCTTGAATCCTGATGGTGCAATGAGCAAGGGACTCACATCTGAGTATACCCTTCCACGCTTATGGTGGACAAAATGATTCAGAAAAGGGGGTGGTGATGAACAGAGTGCCTGAATTAAGCAGACCACTCTTACCCAGTCCAAAGATCAGGGCTTGATCCATCACCGTTTTTTAGCTCACTGCACCATCCCAGCTCAGAACTTGGCTATATGCAAATTAGTCTGTTCCTGTCCCAGTGCATGATGGGAACAGGGCAAACCAAACTACCAAGCCAATTCTTATACTGGGAAGGAAACAAGCTTCCGGGGACCGGTTTCTGCCATTTCAGGCGTCGTCGGCCCGGCTTGCTTGAATCCTGATGGTGCAATGAGCAAGGGACTCACATCTGAGTATACCCTTCCATGGTGGACAAAATGATTCAGAAGCTTGTTTCCTTTCCAGTGAAGAATTGGCTTGGTAGTTTGGTCTGCCCTGTTCCCATGATGCACTGGGCCAGGGACAGACTAATTTGCATATAGCCAGGTTCTGAACTGGGATGGTGCAGTGAGCTAAAAAACGGTGATGGATCAAGCCCTGATCTGTTGACTGGGTAGGAGTGTTCTGATTAACTCAGATACTCTGTCCATCACCACCCCCTTTTGTAAAGATGATGTTTAAAGGCCATCTAATGTTCCATGTTGATGGCCATATACTTGTAAGTGGATGCAACCTCAACCTGTTTGTCCTCAATGAACCAGGTAAATGACTTGTACTTGGTATTGACAAGGCAGACCAATTTGTTTTTATTTAAGTTCAGCTCTAGCCTTGCTGGTCCATATAGGTTTTTAGTGAGTTCATACTGTGTTGCAAGCCAATTGGAGTTTGGCTCAAGAGAACAGTATCATTAGTATACTGTAAGCATACTATTTTCTCTATTGCCAAGTTTGGAGGGCGGCATTTCTCTTGTGGAAGGGAACATTCAAGGTTTGCTAGATGAAAATTAAACAGACTTGGGGCTAGCATGCAACCCTGCTTAAGGCCCTTCAGTGTATCGATTTTTTCATAACTCCGCTGCCGTCTTCTATTTTAACCTGAGCCCCAGTTTCTGTTCACAGTGCTATGATTGCCCTTAACACATATCTTTGGATGCCCTATTCTTCCAGTTTCACTCATAGGGGGCCAAGTGCAGGAGCAGCTCATGCAGGTAACAGCGGTGGGCGCGGTGGGGGGGGGGGCATCTCTACAGACTACAAGGGAAAATTAAATAAATAATTAATTTTCCCTCATCGTCGTCTGTCGAGTCTACCCCCCACCACCACCACCATGCCCCACTCTTACCTGCACGAACCGCTCCTAGTCAAGTGGGACCCAGTCAAAGATCGACATGAGGTCAACTAAACATGCAAACAGCGGGTTTTGCTTTTTTGGCTAAGATGGGGAGTGGTGTTAAATTTGTGAGCGTCCCCATGCCAGGTTCGGTTTTGTACACTTTGGTGTTAAGTTCGCTGCGACCATGGTGACGGTTTGATACTGACCCTATATGGGTTTACTATGGTATTTATAATTATTATTATAGCCCTGATGAAGTCTGCTGGTGTACTTACAGCACAGAAGAAACATGTGTTGGCTAGAAAACATGAGGACTTCTGAAAAGCTATATAAGAATTAAGGATTTTGGCAGAACTCACACAAAGGAACTTAGCATAGGATTATTTTGGGAGTGCCGGGACCTTTTGATCATGTTTTGGACTTGCTCCTACAGAAGATGAATTGGTGAATTTTCTTCCTGCTCAGCACACAGGATTTATTGTTGATTAAGCAGAATAATTTGGATTACTTATGTCTACTTAGTGTGTGTGCGCGCCGTATCACCCAGCTACCTCAATTTGCTTAAATGACTGGTAAATGATGCTTGAGGCCCTGCCTCATGCAGATGGTATGCTTCCACAAGCCCACATGCTGTAAAATTGAAGAGCAGTAAAATTGGCTAGCAGGCTAGCAAGCCACAACCATGGGAGGAGTACCGGTGGGACTAGGCAAGCAACAATATGGGGTGGTGGAAGCAATAAGAACAGGAAATGCAACAACAGGCAAGCAGCGATGGATTAGGCAACGACACAAGAGGGAGGAGACAGACAGAGAAGCAACAACAACTGTAAACCAGCAACAACAATGGGGAAAGCAACTATAACAGGAGAAGCAAAAAGGATGGGGGGATAAGCAAAAGTGACAGGAACAAGCAACGCTGACAGACAAATCAATGGGGGAAGCAAAAAGGAAAGAAAGTACCTCAATCAGAGCATGAGCAGTGGGAGTACATGTAATGGACACAGAAGCAGTCCCAGGGCCATGCTTCAAGGAGGGACAAACAATAACATAGGAAGAGAAGCTGGTAAGAGCTGATGAAAGAGAAGCAAGGTAATGAGAGTGAAGATAAAGCCAACCAATGGTAAACAAAGGGCAGGATCTGAGCCCCTGCTGAGATAACAAAATATATTGCAGACAAGTGTATGCCCTGTTTCTGGTGGGACCTAAAAACGGGAATTGATTTTTTTCAAAATTATTCACAACTTCGAAATCCCTGCAGTATTTAAAAAGTGGTAATGATAAAAATATGTATTTAAGCACTCTCACCCCTATAGAGATCCTCCACTACAATGCATAATTCATCACGTACATTCCAAAATCCTTTGCACACTGGGAAATATTTGTGAAGAAAGGCCAACCACTGACCACAAAGTCCATAACAATCTTTCTAGAGTCATAATTGGCAACACCAGTCTGCCATTCAGATTTGTTGAGAGCTGGTTTCTGACCCATGACACAGAAGGTTCAGCACCATCTGGACCAAACTTGTCCAGAGGCATTCTGAACAAGTACTCAGCAGGAACATTTCTCAAACCAGGTAAGTACTCCACAATAAAATTGTACTCCCACAGTTTCTCAATCCATATACTTATTCTGGGTGTGGTATTCTCAACATCCCTGCATGCAAATATATCAACCAGAGGTTTATGGTCAGTCCTCACAAGGAAAGACAACCCCAAAGATAGAATCTGAAATGATAAATGCCCCACATGCTAGCGCCTCATGCTCGATCATGGAGTAACGTTCCTCTGCACCCCTGAGGGAGTGCGATGCAAATCAATTACTCCCTCATTGCCATCAATTGTTTGCAAAAGTACAGGACCCAGTTCTTTCACAATTGCATCCATAGTTAAAATAGTTTTTTGTCACATCAATGTGCCCCAAAGTTGGCATAAATGAAATTTCCGTCTTAACCTTGTTGAAAGCATCAATACAATACTCAGACCAAACAAAATCTGCACCTTTTTTTAAGTAACAGTCTCAATGGCTGCAAAACACTTCCAAAATTCTGTATAAACTTTGAATAGTACTCCGATAAACTAAGGAACAATTTGACTTGATCCTTATTGATTCGTGTTGGCGCTTGTGATATCCCTTATGCCAAGTACATTTTTGGGCTGATACCATCGCTAGAAACAGAATGGCCAAGATAGGACACAGAACCAACCCTGAATTTACACATTTCTCTTTTTTTATGGGGAGCCTCCGCTCTTGTAGTCTTGACAGAACCTTGTTCCATACTACATCATGACTAACTTTGTCTTTTCCAAAGTATGTCATCCTGGTAGAAAAGAACTGAGTTTATCTGCGCTAAAACCTCCTTCATCAACAACTGGAAGCAGGCAGCAGCAGACTCCAACACAAATGGCATCCTACCTAATAAACCTGAATGCTCCCAGAGGTGTAACAAAATAAGTCAAAGCCCTTGATTCTTCATGTAACAAGACTTGATGGTAGGCCGATGACAAGTCCATCACACGGAAAAAACACGCACCACTCAGTTTCGCAAGGGCCTCATTTATATTTGGCAGTAGTTGCCTGTCAACCCAAATGCAATTATTTAGACTCCTTAAGTCCACACACATCTTGATTTTGTTACCACTGTCCTTGGGCACTAAAACAATCAAAGCCAAATACTCAAAGGACTATAATTCCCCTATAATTCCCATTTCTATTAGTCTATTGAGCTCCTCTTGTGACGGGCCCGTCATGAGATTCAGTACCTTCCTTACTTTGTGAATCACCGGTTGTGCCTTCGTTTTCAGAATTATCTTATGTCTGAATCCATTGAGTAGAACAAGCTTGTCACTGAAAACTGCATGATAACTTTTAATGATGACCATGTCTTCACTCTGCCGCATGACTAACATTACCTGTTCGTGTGCATTGGGATTTAAAATTATCCCTCTGGTGGCGCCATCCTAGAAGATTATCACCTCTTTTAGCAGCGTAGATTTTCCCCACAGTTTCTCTTCCCTTGAATGTGTTGGTCTGAACAGAATAACCAATCAAATCAATACTATGTCCCCCATAACCCACAGGATTGATATCAGGAGGCAACAGAGTAATATTATCATTACAATATGTGCAATCCCAGATTTTATCACTTATCAATGTATATGGGAAGCCTGAGTCTGCTAAAAGAGAAACAGGCTTGCATCCAATGCAGATGTCACATTTTAGCATTATCACAACATCGAAATCAACACCCTTCACAACCTGTATCATACAACTAAGCGTTTCTGTTATATGATGAATAGTTTGTTGGGGGTATACTACGTCTTCATCCCCAAAATATACATTTCTGCACATCCGTGTATAATGCCCCTTTTTGCCACAATTTCTGCAATTCACCTTAGGATAGTTGGGGCCATGACCTTGACTTCCACACTTTGGGCTTCTTAACTTTGTATCTCTGCCTGCATAGGTGTTCCACTTTTGTTTATTATTTTTTCCAGACATCTTTTCTTGTTTCCCAGTAATCTTATGGATCACTGCTGCACGTGAATTTTGATCAATACCTTCACATTTACCAGTATTCACACCTGAAATTGTGTCATTAGGCACAACAGCACTCTGCAGTTCCTTCACTCACATTGAAGTATTTTCTACGCTCTGAACAATACTTATAACTTTCTTCAAATTTTGATTTTTCGCGAGCAGTTTCTCCTGAATTTTAGTGTCATTTGTGCAACGGACTAGTTGGTCCCATATAAGTGAATCCGTTAGTTGCTCAAACTCACAAGTTTAAGCCAATGGCTTAAGAGCTGCCACATAGTTTCCAACTCTCTCCTTTAGCTTGTACATGCATGAAAATCTTGTCTCTCCAGCACTACATTTAATTGTGCCCGAAACTTGTTTGAAGTAGTAAAACACTCATCTTATAAGCATCACCAGGTTCTCCAACCCCTCTTCCGATTGGCACTGGATCTAAACTGTCATAAATGTTCCTCCCTTCAATCCCGAGGTTGCCCCAACTCATAAATCTTATTCATGAACCCCTTACCCTCAACCTTTCTCCTATTAGCCTAAACCTTTCCCTCAATCCCTTACTGTGATGTAACACCTTATGCCCTTAACCTTATTCTCTCGTCCCTTAACTCCTAACCTTTCACCCCGTAACCTTAACTATAACCCCTTACCTTTACATATTTAATCTCTTATCCCCTTTGCCCTTAACCATAACCCATACCCCTTACCCTCATGGTACTGAAGGACAATGAGTGGGCAAAGAAAGATTACCCTCAGGTGAAAGATCTCGGCTCTGTTAAATGAAAGGAGTGATGACCACAGGGCTAAGAAGTTTGCTTGGACATGTTCCATTGTTACTGTTATTGAATGCACAATAATTGCATGGTGAATGGGTCTGGTCATTCCGATACTAAAGAATCAAAAGGTGGGGTACTATGCCTTTATACACCAGGCAGTTTGCTTCAAAGGCCAGTATCTCCTACATATAAGGCTGTTCGTCACTGTTGATCTAAGCAGTGCTATCTATCATAGCTAGCAAAATACTTTCTGGCATCACCTCGCAGGCTGAGGTGTGAGTGGAACCGGGATGTGACTGTGAAATGTGGGCTCCTTGGGATAAGAAATGCCGCCTAGTGGCTATAACCAGGATACCTAACATAGGGCCATATGTATGAAGGCAATTTTGCGATCGCAAATGCCGAAATTTGCAAAACACCCCTCGCAAAATAAGGAATCGCAAATTTTGTGATTCCCTATTTTGCAATTGCATTTAATTAATTGCAAACTGCGATTCCTTAAATGCAATGCAAGAAGCACAGAAAAAGTGCAATTTGGACTTAAGGTGACACAGCGCAACAACACGCGAGCCTACCTGCTCGACGGTCTGCCCATTAGCCTGCCGGTCAGCATCCAGGGACCCAGGTCTACCATCAGCCACACGGGACGGGAATCCAGAGCCTTCACTACCGCGCCTGCTGCCTGCTGTCTCCCCCCCCGCTGCAGCCCTCCACCATCGGGTCTGCAGCTGAGCAGGGGGAGTAGAGACTACAACATCCAGCAGCCTCCGCGACACGAGCGGAAGTCGCGTGGAGGCTTGGCGCCCGGAGGCGCTGCATAAGGGGCTGGCCTTGCTGGGGAGCGGGTGTCGGTGACAGCGCTACAGCGCAACAACACGCGAGCCTACCTGCTCGACGGTCTGCCCATTAGCCTGCCGGTCAGCATCCAGGGACCCAGGTCTACCATCAGCCACACGGGACGGGAATCCAGAGCCTTCACTACCGCGCCTGCTGCCTGCTGTCTCCTCCCCCCGCTGCAGCCCTCCACCATCGGGTCTGCAGCTGAGCAGGGGGAGTAGAGACTACAACATCCAGCAGCCTCCGCGACACGAGCGGAAGTCGCGTAGAGGCTTGGCGCCCGGAGGCGCTGCATAAGGGGCTGGCCTTGCTGGGGAGCGGGTGTCGGTGACAGCGCTACAGCGCAACAACACGCGAGCCTACCTGCTCGACGGTTTGCCCATTAGCCTGCCGGTCAGCATCCAGGGACCCAGGTCTACCATCAGCCACACGGGACGGGAATCCAGAGCCTTCACTACCGCGCCTGCTGCCTGCTGTCTCCTCCCCCCGCTGCAGCCCTCCACCATCGGGTCTGCAGCTGAGCAGGGGGAGTAGAGACTACAACATCCAGCAGCCTCCGCGACACGAGCGGAAGTCGCGTAGAGGCTTGGCGCCCGGAGGCGCTGCATAAGGGGCTGGCCTTGCTGGGGAGCGGGTGTCGGTGACAGCGCTACAGCGCAACAACACGCGAGCCTACCTGCTCGACGGTCTGCCCATTAGCCTGCCGGTCAGCATCCAGGGACCCAGGTCTACCATCAGCCACACGGGACGGGAATCCAGAGCCTTCACTACCGCGCCTGCTGCCTGCTGTCTCCTCCCCCCGCTGCAGCCCTCCACCATCGGGTCTGCAGCTGAGCAGGGGGAGTAGAGACTACAACATCCAGCAGCCTCCGCGACACGAGCGGAAGTCGCGTAGAGGCTTGGCGCCCGGAGGCGCTGCATAAGGGGCTGGCCTTGCTGGGGAGCGGGTGTCGGTGACAGCGCTACAGCGCAACAACACGCGAGCCTACCTGCTCGACGGTCTGCCCATTAGCCTGCCGGTCAGCATCCAGGGACCCAGGTCTACCATCAGCCACACGGGACGGGAATCCAGAGCCTTCACTACCGCGCCTGCTGCCTGCTGTCTCCTCCCCCCGCTGCAGCCCTCCACCATCGGGTCTGCAGCTGAGCAGGGGGAGTAGAGACTACAACATCCAGCAGCCTCCGCCACACGAGCGGAAGTCGCGTAGAGGCTTGGCGCCCGGAGGCGCTGCATAAGGGGCTGGCCTTCCCGCGTAGCGGGCCCGCGCGCGGGGCTAAGCCCGGGCAAAGGGCGGGCCCTCTGTGGCCCTCAGAGGCCTGAAGAGACTGGGCTGGGCACCACCCCCTGGCCAATTCTGCACTGCCCGTTAAGGTATTACATTTTGTGATCTAAAACATATTGCAAATGGCTCCAACTGTATCCAAATCTACCACTAAAAACATGGTTAAAAAAACGCCCATTGGGAGGAGGAGCCTAGCTCGCGACCGAGATGGCCGCGCTTTAGCTCGGCTCCGTTCGCCCGCCTGTGTTTTTCACATTTATCCTGCATTTATCCTGCCCCGGGAAGCCCTCCTTGCTGTGTGGTACTACTACGACGCACCGCAGGCACTTACCACTTGTTCCGGTTGTCCTGGCTGCTGTGGGTCCGGTGCAGTGCCCCCGACCATTCCCGGGACTCGAGAGCGGACTGGCCTGGTTCTTCGTCCCGGCTCCTGGGCCGGATGCAGCCTGCGGGCTTGCCCTTCGGGGCGCGCTGGAGGTGATTGGAGGGCCGCTGTTCGCGTGAGCCGGAGGTTCCTGGCTGAGAGACTCCTGTGTGGCGGCAGCCTTGGATGGTGACGCTGCCCTTCCTTATTGGGGTTCCTCGTGTGTTCAGCTTCCTCCCCCTTTGTTCTCCGGTCCGGCCATTTTGTTCTTTGCCGCCGGACTCGGAAAACGGGACTGGCGACATTGGGGGGCCGGTGAATCCCCTTCTTCTGGTGGCCCCCCTTCCTGTCCGGGGTGTTCTTCTGCCTGTCGGCGGGACTTCATCTGCTTGACTGCCGCCCCGGCGGAGGTTGTTGGCCGCGCGGCCTGTTCGGGCTCTCAAGATGGCGACCAACCCCATTTGTTTGGGCCGGGCCCGGACGAGCACTGGGGGCCCGCCGCAAGGCCCGGGTGTCGGATACTGTGAAGGTTTTCCTGCACTTAAGGGGATCTTGAACATCCTGCTATCCTGGCGGCTCTCGGTGGCCGCGCCACTCCTGGCTCTGGAGACGGTTCCTCACTGCGGGCCTCCCGGGCCCCCACGACCGGATGAGGCATTGATATCGCGGGGTGTGGCTGGTACTCTCCTGGCGGACTCGGCCCCGGCTGCCGCCCCGGAGGTGCGCAACCTGATGGCGCCTTCTCCTCCTGTGCTGCCTCCTCTGCCCTTGGCCCGGGAGCTGGATTTTGTTTTGCCGGACTTTCATGATTCTCCTGGTCCCTCTCAATCACCACTGCCCGATGACGTCTCCTGTGCCGGCCCGGATGGGTCGGTTTTTATGGATATATCCTTGGAACTGTGCCTGCATCGTTTGCTACATTCTGTGCTTTTCCTGGATCTTCCGTGCTTTTCTTCCTGTGACTTTTTTGGACTCCCGTTGGACTCTCCTGCTGCCTGCCTTCTGTTCTTTCTGGCAGGGTCCTCGTTGGATCGGACCCTTACTGCTTTGGATAAAAAGGGTCAGGGCTGATGAAAACTGACTCTTATATGCAGTAGCTCATGAACGGTTTGGAAGATCTCTGTGTCCTGCTATGGTTCTGTGTAATTGGTTAGTGTTCCTGGACTTTGGCCTGATACTCTTTGGCTTCCCGAGGACTTGGACCTTTAACCCGGGCGGGTGGATGGGTGCGTTTACTCCTGTCTTTGGCCCTCCCCCGTGTGTATGTTTGTATGTCTTTACTCCCTTCTTTCCTTCCCTTCCTTCCCCCCCCCCCTTTTTTTTTTTTTATTTTTTTTTGTCTTTTAATTCCAACTTTTCTTGCTCCACTATATTTCGGGTTCTATTTAGGGCGACAGGCACGCTGCGGGGGGGGTAGGCCGTAGCCTTCTGCAGGGGTGCAGGGTGGGCTTAGGGGTGGGTGGGGGGGGTCTGTTTGTGTCGGGGGGTCTTTTTCCCCCCTTATTTTCCCCTTTTTTTGTTCTATGGCTCTTGTGTATTCACTTTTTCGGGACTCTGTCACCTCGTGTCTCCCCCGGGGGTTTTCTGTCCTTCTTCCGGTGCGTGGCTGATTGTGGTTCGCTGCCTATTCTGGTATCGTGTTTCTGTTACATCGCATGCCGGTTTTATTGTCCTGTTTTTCCCCCTGGGGTGCATGGTCTGGCGGGTGTTCCTTTTGTTGTCATTTTCTCCCTCTTTCCCTTCCTCCTTTATGGAGGTCCCCCTTTTCCGTTGGGGTGCGTATTGCATAGTCTTTGTGATGGGGCTTTTTGATCGCGTCTTCTTTGTTCGGGTAGGGGCGGAGGTGAGTGAGCGCGATTGACTGTTGCCACTGTCGCTATTTGATGGTCTGATTCTGTTTCTGTCCTTTGCTAGATTTGATTATATGGAGTCATTTTCTTACGTTGTGTTTATAAAATGGCGGCTTGCCGCGGTCCCTCCCTTGTATTCTCATAGACGGCCCGTTATTCCTTTGGTCCCCTCCCCGTGCTAGAAAATTAACCTTTATTATCCTGCTCTTGCTGAACGCTCGATGGTTTTTATTGCTTCACCAGTGCTCCTGATGTTATATCCTGTGCAGATCTTCTTTTTGTATGCTGGTTATTCGACCATTCTGTTCTGGCCAGCCCGTGGGGTTGTAGGCCAGTATTTGTGAGCTTTCATTGTTCAATAAAGGTTTTAAAAAAAAAAAAAAAAAAAAAAAACGCCCATTAACACACGTTCTGTTGCAAGGATGACCGCCCAAACCAAAACACCGTTACCAACGCTAACTGCTATTGACCGCATGCTTCAACAGACAATCGTAGTGGTAGCAAATGCAATTGAAAACACCGAGAGACGATTGTCTCTACCACCCAGCGCTTGTCTAATTCACCGCACACCACAACCTGTTGACAGTACTGTATATAACATTAATATGACTGCATTATCAAATGACTCCATTTTGATGCAATCTTATACAGGCCTTCCTGGGACTGTGCCATCTACCTTGGAAGATCCTCCTATGCTCCCCATAACATTCCAAGATAGGGACAGTCGTCTGTCCCTAACTCCTAATCTGCAGATTAATGCTACACCACCTGAGGATCTGGGCCCTAGTAATGCGCCAAGCGCAATATTGATATCCTGCGACAATGAAGATACCACTCATACAATAGACCTACACAACAATAGTAGCGTCAATAGTACGACCAACCATGGCACTGCCCATCGCAGATCTAGACGTACCCATAATAGGAAACTACTAGCCCCTTTTAGGGGACATGCGAAACAAAGGGGTAGAAGAAAGAAGATAATTTCACCAACACCTCCCACAGAACAATCTAACGGAAGCGAACAACCATTGCCAAATTTAGGACCCGCAGTTAATATGGAGTCTGTATTGGCCCAAATCATGGATGCTATGAAGATTCTAATTGCCTCCCTAAACGACAAACTTGAGCAAATAGGTAAAAAGGTGGAAAATCTGGAAAAACTGGGCATAGCCAAATTAGACATTCTAGAACACCTAGGCCCACACATCACTCAATCTATCACCAATGTACCGACCGTGAATAAGGCCAATACGACTGCCCACATTATACCTAAACCACAGGCTCTACAAGCTACAAAAATGAATTCCTCAACATTTACCGGTAAAACTGCAAATTTACAAAGTAATGTTACCAATGGCCCGTCTCCTTCCACTTCCCACAGAGCAACTGGGGAGGTGTCCAAGGACTACACTTCAGTAAGCAGGAACCTACCGGCGCGTAGCTACTACAATAATATTATTCCCGCCGTGATCAATCTCCCACCAGGAAGCAGGCCTCTCGTGGCAATCCTTGCCAATGTACCTAAACTTAAACCTTCCCAATTCGAAAATGGCGAAACACTTAAAAACAAAATTTTATACTGGCTTGTCCAGAACTGTGGTTTCCCCTTAAGTGGTGCAGGCCAGATCATTTCAACCCAAAGGGTAGGGTGGGTGGGCCCTTGTAAAAAGGAAATAAATGGGGACTGTGTAATCATAAACTACAAAACCACTGAATGGGCAAGAGATTCCATCCTGAATGCGCCCACCCCTTCAGACAATGATTACAACACAACCCTGTTCCCTTTGGACTACTTTTATAGAAATCTGGTGGGGTTTAAGATTCCGGTGCAGAATTTTAAACATCCCAGAGCAATTAACACACCTTACCCACTTGTACAGCAGGCACCAGTACAACGTGCTGGGTATCCCTTGACCCCTTATGATTTCAGTAATCAGCATGTTCCACAACCACCTTTGGAATTGTACAGAATGCCTAACCCGAATTACCTTAATTCCCACAATACCATCGGGCCTGGAAACAACATCTATGGTCAATTCGCAGTGCCAACATCAAATAGATTTCAGATATTTAATTCACTAGACGAAAACGATTGACTCGCGAACACATTTGTCGGAGAAAGTGAACCCCACATAGACACTTCTGCAATAAGCTTAAACAATCTAACCACGATAGTTAACACTACTGGTACTTGTACTGATGAAATCCTTCCCGCAAATGTACCTCACATAGATAACCCTGTAATCACCCCAAATGATCTGACTATGACAGTTAACATCACTTGTACTGTTGAAAATCAACTGGGCAACCAAATACTATCGTCAGCCACAACAGATACTTTTTCACCTCAAGTATCTAGGGAAGAGTCATTGAGGGTTATCACGTGGAACATAGCCGGGCTAGCTTCCAAGGTAAACACACCCGCATGGGATGACTTTCTCAAACAGGGCTACGACATCATATGCCTACAAGAAACCTGGGATAAGGCTGAAGTATATGTCGAGGGATATACCTCTTTTAACGTGTTGGCTGTGGCTTCGCAGGCTGGTCGTGCCAAGGGGGGGTTAGTGACCCTGCTATCTTCAACATTGACTGAGTTTTGGGTCAGTGACCAGGCAGTCTTGGGAGATTATGCTTCCGTTTTGCGTGTGGCCCACAGTGGATACAGAGACTTAATAGTAGTGAATTTCTACAACAACATTGCCGGGCATAGACAGGGGATGTTTATTTCTGATATTGAGCAGGCCATCGATGCAATGTTATCAAGCTCATCAAAACCAGCTGCAATTTTGTGGTCCGGAGACTTTAACACCAAAACATGCACTTATGCACTCAAGGGGGCATGCGGCCACAGGGAGGAATACTCTGGAAGGGAAACTACATGTGTATTCAATCACTTCCCGCACAACAATTTTGGCAGTGCTTTGAATAATTTATTGGCCAAATATGACCTGGAACTTCTTGAATGTAACATGAATGCAAACAATGCCAGATGTCCAACATTCCATGGAAGGAATAGTCAATCTTTTATTGATCATATCATCGTATCCTGTTCTGTAACCTATATTAATGTCTGGGTAATTGAACAAACGGTCAGTGACCACAATAGTGTATCTGTCGAACTACTGGGCTGGGGGTCAAAAAGGAACTCCTATGGACAATCCATTCAGGATATCTCCGTAGGAAGGCCAAACGGGACAAGGGTGAAATGGACAAAAGCCAACCCTGCTAAAATTGTCACTAATGTAATCACAAACTGCTATGGAGAGGTGGAGTACTGTCTATCCCCAACACCATGCCCAGAAATCTTGCTGTCTAAATTCTTAATTATTACGCAAGCCATTGAGAAATCATTGACACGCAAAACACGGGAGCCAAGAAAAGTTAAGACAGCATGGTTTGATGACAATTGTGCCCAGTCATTGAAAAGGTTAAAAATTTCGCTTGATGCCAAACCGAGAGACCCTTGTAAGATCAGGGAAGAGCGTTATAATTACAAAATCGTATTAGCCACTCGGAAGAGAGAACTTCAGGACGAGGCATGGGCTAAATTAGATCAGGCTGCAGAAACAAAAGATCATAAACTTTTCTGGGACACTGTAAACAGCCCGTTTTTAAAAAACGACAACATTCCCGAACTAACCTCGCATGTCAGTTGTCAAGCCTGGATTATACACTTCACTGGGATTTTTAACTCTGATTTTACCTTTGATTCTATTCCGGCCCCAGACTCTAATGTTTTAACTGTAATGCCAACCAGTTTTAATTGGGAGAAATTATCGTTTTTGGTATCTTTAAATGAGGTGCGGGATGCAATTGAGAAAAGCAAGGGGGGGAAAGCCCCGGGCCCAGATGGGGTCCCTGTGGACTTTTTTAAATCTATGATTGATTTATGGGCCCCCATTTTAACACGCTATTTTAATGCTGCTATTGAGGACGAGCTACCTACCTCATGGGGTCAATCTATTTTGGTGCCACTTTTTAAAAAAGGTTCAAGGGCTGAAGCGCGAAATTATCGCCCAATTTCGCTCTTGGACTCGTCACTAAAAATATTGAGTCGCGTGCTTCTGGGAAGATTAGAGTCCTGGGTCGAGGACAAAAATGTCCTGTCACCAATCCAGTACGGGTTCCGCAGGGGCATAGGAACCATGGAGCAGTGTGTGAACCTTGAGCTTATTATCGGCAAGTACACAAAAGCCAAGGAAGGGAATTTGTTCATGTGCTTTGCCGATCTAAGCTCAGCGTTCGATCTAGTGGAACACACACTGCTCTGGCCAACATTACTTGCTATGGGCGCACCCCCTGAAATTATTCATTTGTTGGCCAGAATGTACAGCAGCTTATCAAGTAAAGTCAGATTTGGACCGAATGGAGAATGCACCCCCTTTTTTAAAATTGGCAGAGGGATTAGGCAAGGGTGTGTTCTCGCCCCCTTGTTGTTCTCCCTTTTTATAAACCAGGTTGACCTGTCCCTAAAAGAATCTTTTGCTGACGCCCCTATGATAAATGGTAAACAAATACCCGTCCTCTTATATGCGGACGACGCGGTCCTGATTTCCAGGACCGCGAATGGGCTCCAAAAGCTAATTGACAAATTTAATATTTTTATTAAGGGCAGAAAGCTTAAAATTAACAAGGGCAAGACTATGACCATGACCTGTGGAAAGAAATTAAAGAAAAGTAAGTCATTCTTCCTTGATGGGGATAAACTTGAATCTGTGCAACACTTCTGTTATTTAGGCATTACTTTCTCAGGGGATGGGAGATGGGTAAACGAGCAATCCTGTGTAGGCATGAAGATGACTAGAAATACAAACTGTATCTTCAGATTCGCTTCAAAACTGGGTGGGCGTAGAATAAGAGAAATGATCTCTATCTATAATGCCAGGTGTATGTCCTCTGCTCTATATGGAGCAGGGATATGGGGACACAACTCGCAGATTGCCCTATCCATTCAGCAGGAAGAAAATAAGTACCTTAAACGCTTATTATGTCTTCCTGCTTCAGCATCAAATGAAATTATCCATAGGGAGCTGGGCATACATCATGCCACAGATTTGATTGCACTACGCCCCCTTTCCCTCTGGCGATCCATTTGGGCTAAAGATGAAACCCAGTTTACTCAGGAAGTAATTTTAGATTGCATTAAATTGGATCAGCACTCCAAAATCCCTTGGCTAAAACACATTTTCCATTGGTACAATGCCCTTTTTGGTCAGGATATTTTGAAAGATATCCCAACAGAATTAGTTTTAACGAAGCGTGACCTTAAAACCACCTATATGGATCATGCAAAAGGGATTAGAATGAAGGGGTATGTTACACAAAGTACATTTAAATTGTACCTGGAATATAATCTAAGTACAGGATTTCCATTTTATCTTATATTTGTCAATATTAATTCCCATCGCTTCGTTCTGGCACGCCTGAGGCTGGGCATAGTTCACCATTTGGTGGCTTTCCCTACTGTAAAAAAGCCCGGGTCTTGCCCGTGCCCATGCGATGGGAAATCTAAACAGAGTATCTGCCACTTTTTATTATTCTGTAATTTTTATACTGGTTTTAGAAAGTTTTATTTAAAGCAATTATTTTTAGAATACAGTATGCGTGATATAAGAGCTGCAATGCAATTGTTGTTTGACCTGTCGTCCCCCAATGTGTGTTACCGTGTAGCCACCTATGTTCTTAAATGTATCGGGCACAGGAAATCAATCATTATATGATCCTCGTTGGTAAAGACACTTACTGATCAACCGTGAACCACTGTTAAACCACATGCATTTCTCTTATACATGAACTTTGCTTATTATGTATTTTATACTTTGTATCCGGGTAATGCTTGTTGCCCGGCTCTGTACCCTTCTGGACTAATGTCTTTTTAATTTTCTGCATATAAATTGCTGCTAACATATGTAAGAGATTATTAGGTAAGAGATTATATAGACATTGCACTTTAGTTATATCCTTGCATATTTTGCATATACTATTGCACTTTATGCCCAGCGCAGGCTTTTCTCTGACTTGTGTTACCTCACTTGGCATGTTTTGCACTAAATTTCTAAATTGCTGCTAATTACAACGTTCAATTTTTGCATACTTTACACACACTATTGCACTTTATGGCCAGCATAGGCCTCTTGTTTAGTACCATCCCACTTGGCATGCTTTTAAATTGCTGTTATATATAGTGATTATTTTCTACCGTAATACAAATGTGATATATTGCAGGTTTTAATTTGATTGGCATGGATCAAAGTAATTGTTTTAGAAAGTTTCATTATTCTTTCTTCTTTATAAATGTGACCTCAATTGCATTTATGAATGTTGCTATATGGTTGTACTTGTACAAACCGAATAAAGCATTTTGAAACGTGAACGTGAAACGTGACTTAAGGAATCGCAAATTACCACCAACTTAAAGTTGGTGGTAATTTTCGATTTCTTTGACAAATTCACTTTTTTGCTATTTTCAAAGTGCCATGTGACTCACATACATCCCCTTAGGGCCTGTATGTACGCCACATCTGCACCCATGCTCATTTCAGGGGTGCAACAGGGTGTCCTTTTGACATCTTGAAATGGCATTCTCAATTTGTGATTCTCTAATTGAGAATCGCAAATTGAGAATGTCTTCCCATTCATTCCTATGGGCCTCTGGGCCAATAGGAAATGAATAGGGAAGTATTCCTTAATTGCAAATCGCAATTTGCGATTCGCAATTAAGGAATATGTAGGATTCGCAAAATTTATAGCAAATCCTACATACATAGCATTTTGCGATTCTCAAATAGCGACTCACAAAAAATCGCTATTTGAGAATTGCAAATGGACATTTTCATACATATGGCCCATAGTCCCCGGGGATCCTGGTGTTCCAGTGCAAAATATAGGGCTTTTCCAAACAGCCCCCTCACTGCATGCAGATTGCTGCACCGAACATAATGCATACAATGTGTAGGCTTAGTTGAATTGTGTCCTGTGTCACAGAATGACACCAGTACAAATTCAGAATATTGGCTAGGCGCGATCTCCCTACAAACACAGAGGTGGAATTGTCACCATCCACAAAGAAACCTTTGAGTGCCCCACCACCACTACAGACGACACCACCCGATCATGGAACACCTCAACTTCCAACTCCAAACCAATGGCAAAACCACCATCAGAGGCACCCTCACCTCAAGACCTCCAGGACCTCGCCCCAGCTTCTGCGACTCCATCCCAGAATTAATCGCCCTGCTCACCATGGACTCCAAACACTACATATCTCTCGGTGACTTCAACTTTCACCTCGACTACGTCAACATTTTGAACCTCCTCAAAAGCATGAACATCATTTTCACTCAACTAGTCACCGACCCCACACACATCGCAGGACACACACTCCACTCCACCTTCTCGGCCAGAGTTAAGCACAGCCATGTCTCTGGGCTCACCTGAATAGACCATGCCATCGTCCACATCTCCATCACAGGATCCTCCGGCATGGCCCCAAGCCACCCAGCACCTCACACACAGTTGGGACAAAGTATCAGAAGGCCAGTGGATTGACGCCCTCAACACTTCTAGCTATGACGCCACAACCAACAGGCTGTCATAACATAAGTATTTGTGAAGCGCACGTTCACCCAGAGGTCTCTTAGCGCTGAATAACAGATGTTTTTGTTACCCAACTCAACGGTACCCATTTTATCGACCTCAGATGGATGAAAGGCTGAGTGGACCCGACAGGGTTTGAACCTGTGACCATGAGGTCAAACACAGGCCCCTGCAATGGACGCATTAGTCCACTGAGCCACCAGACCTGTCAATAACTTTTCTGCCTGGATCACCAGTTCTGCTGGCAGAGATGCCCCCATTAAGCCCACCAAACTAAAGAGATCCTCCAAACAGGCCACTTTGGGCCATGGAACTGAGAACCACTAACAGCAACTGCAAACAACTTGAACGGAAATGGCGCACAAGCAAGCAGCACACAGACTGAGCCACATTTAAGACATCCCTCAACCAATACCACCATCTCCTGAAAGAGACAAGAAGCAGTGCCCTTGTCGACCACATCAAAGCCAGTTTCAAACACAGCAAACACCTCTTTAACATAATCTAACCCTCATCTACTGAAAACATCATCACCCCTTCCCAGGAACTCTATGACACCCTGAAAGACTTTATCCACAACAAGATCTCCACCATCTACAAAAAACTTTAAACCACAACCCACTGTTGCCGACACCCTCAGCCTCCTCACCACCACAGTGGGAACTCTAACCACCTGTCCACCACATGGGACCAGCTTACCGCTCAAAAAACCACAGCCATCATGAATTTCATCCACTCAGGAGCACCCACGAACCCCTGTCCCCACCACAGCTTCAACCACAGGAGCAAGATGAGCAGCAAAAAGCTCACCACCATCTTCAACTCATCCATCACCACGGCCACCTTCCCCGAAGAATGGAAACACACAGAGTTCAAACCCCTTCTCAAGAAACTATGTGCCAAACCCAGCTAACTTAAAACCATCCATCCCATCTCTCTACTCCCCTTTCCTGCCAAAGTCCTCGAAAAAGTCATCAACTGCTAACTTTTGGAACACCTGGAGAAAAACAATCCTCTAGACTATTCCCAATCCGGATTCTTCACCAACCACAGTACCGAAACCATCCTGATTGTTGCCACTGATGACATGAGATCCCTCCTTGAACGGGGAGAAATGGCAGTCCTGATCCACCTCAACGTTTCAGCAGCGTTCAACACTGTATCCCACCACACTCTCCTCAAGAGGCTTCACCACATTGGTATCCACAGAGAAACCCTCAAATGGATGGCCTTCTTCCTCACTGGAAGAACCCAGAGAATCCGCCTATCACCTTTCAACTCGGACCCTAAGAAGATCACCTGTGGCGTCCAAGGCTCGTCTGTCAGCCCGACACTGTTCAACATCTACATGATCCACTTGGCCAACGTCGTCAGAACCCATGAACTAAACATCATGTTGTATGCCGATGACACTCCGCTCATCCTCTCGCTTTCAGAAGACCTCTCCACCACAGTTGCCAACTTGTGCAGATGCATGGCTACCGACACGGACTGGATGAAAGACAACTGCCTAAACCTCAACAGAAACAAAATGGAAGTGCTGATCTTCGTGAACAACACCTTCCTGTGGAACGATGCCTCGTGGGCTTCTGAACTTGGACCCACACCCACTGATAGACCATGCCTGCAGTCTTGGCATTATCCTAGACAGCAAGCTCTACATGAAAAGCCATATCAACTCAGTCTCCTCAGCCTGCTTCCTTCCTCTTCACATGCTCTGTAAGAGCTTCAAATGACTCCCCATCAACAGCAGACGAACCATCACTTAAGCCCTTGTCACCAGCCAGCTGGACTATGGCAATGCACACTACATAGGACTCACCTTGCACCTCCTGAAGAGACTGCAGGCCATAGAGAATTCAGCAAGCAGACTCATCACCACTCAAAGAGAACCCACATCACCCCCACCCTAGGAAGCTCCACTGGCTCCCCATTCCCAAGAGATGTCAATTCAAGATGCTGATCCACACCTACAAAGCCCTACACAACTAAGGACCAGTGTACCAAAACCACTGCCTGAACTTCCACCAACCCTCTAGACAACTGCACTCCACCTCTCTCTCTCTGTCAGTCTGCGCATCCACCGAAGCAACAGTGGAGGACGCTCAGTCGAGGACGCTCCTTCTCCTACTTGCTGAGAAGGCCTGGAACGCCCCACCCCCTTCACCTCTGGACCTCATCCTCTGTTGGAAGTCCGGTAAGGACTCAAGACTTGTCTGTTCAACAGACACCTCCCTAACAGAAGGGTTCTCAGCGCCTGGATACTCTCATGGGTGAATAGTTGCACTTTACAAGTCCTGTTTGATTGATTGATTTTCCAGCAATTCGAATAATCGGCCATCTGTTGCATAATCTGCAGAAATCACCGAAAATAAATGTTTCTGGTTCGGGTGCTGTATGTAATTACTTCCTATTGAATTTTTGCACCTTTTAGGTGGATTGTATTCAAAACCCGCTTGCCTACAATTTATGAAAGTGTTCTTGAGGAGTGTTAGATCAATACTCTTACCAAAGAGTAAGGTTTGCCTCCCACACCACAAAAGTATCGCAATATTTCATACAGATTGTCTGAAGGTTCAGCCAAATTAAGTGCACATTGCGCTTTAAAATACAATTCTGGGCTATGCTTTTTCCCCCGAAAAGTTCTCAGGGGAGAGCCTTACGGAACGGACTAAAAGTTGGTCTGGCTTGCTTCACTCTGTTTGGATCGGTATGGTATGTACGCCTCTCCATGTTCCCAGTTTACCAGCCACCACTTCTTAGGGTTTTTTTTTACGTTGTTCATTAGCAACAAACAAACGCACACATAAGGTAAAAGAACGTCAGTAAATGTGGACAGGATCATCATAACAGAAAGGTGTTGGTAACGTAATCGTGCCAGAGCTTGCACGATGAATATGGAAAACATGAAGAATAAAGGAGACAGCATTTCCTTTTAGCAAACTACTTTCACTTTCTCTTTCACAGTAACAAGACGTACATTTATAGCAATTTTCATTTACCTGGGAAATCTGCGACAGTTAGCACTGTAAAATCGTGTTTTTTTTAGTAACCTACTCAATCCTGACCACCGTTTTCTGATCATGTTGTAAATAGTTTCTTACCTCGCGGATCCCTCTGCTTGTCACCTTCTCCCCTCTTAGCAATGAGGAAACGTAAAGAACAGAAAAGCAGCGCTCTTTGTGCGAGTGGAAAGTCACGGGGCAAACTCCACCCAGATAGTGAAGCGGACAGGTAGAGCCTGTTATGGCTCACGCGATGGACGTACAGCACTTCATGCACGCGACATTTTTAACGTGAACAAACGTCAGAACCAGAAGGGTCGTATTACACACACAGGATTATAAAGTGAATTACCATGCTTGATCAAACCGTGGTTGAATTTCACCATCATCGAATGTTTGTTAATGAAAAACACTCAGATAAACAACACCTGAATGCAAAGGTAGTTAACTTACTTAAGATCATGAAGTAAAAAGTACAATGCGAGTCAAAATCAGCCCAGATGCAGATGTAGCTCAGAAGCTCTGCTGTCCACATTCCAGTAAGAGGAGTATATAAAAGAGTACTGAAGAAGCTATAGCCCGCCGACGTGTTTGTCACTTACAGTAATCCACTCTCCGTGCAGATAGGAGGGCGCTGCATCACAGCCTGGTGCCAGCACACATGAACAATACCACACACGAACTCCAATTAATGAAGAGGCTTCTTCAGTTATCAGCCATCATGGCTGCCAGGTCACCCGGCGCAGCTGCTAGTTTGTACGAGTTGTGTGAGTGCCCCCCCCCCCCAGGAGTGCATACTAAGGGATGTGAGAGTGCTGTCAGTATTAATGCTTTTCTTCTCACCATACGGGCTTCAACAATCAACACTGCATTGTAATTGAGGTCATGGGTGAAGGAAGACATGCGCTGTACCTACTAAACCACAAATAAGTCATACTCTTGAAACGAGGCAGCAACAGTTGTTCCTCGACAGAGGCCTCTTGCTTCGGTTGTTAGCGTGGACAATGCGCTTTTCCTAATGAGGCTGCCAAAGATTGAGCTGAACATTAATAAGCCAAAGTGCGTCTTTATTTACTTGTAAGAACCCCTGCTTAGTGACCACGGGCAGGCCGCACCCACCCATCCACATTGATCACATCGTGTGCACAACAGGTTGTGTTTAGCATTGACCCCAAGCACCAATTACGTTAGTTACAGTCTCAACCTCCGCCCCAGGGCTCCATCTCTGGCTTGAAATGAATGGCAGCCACTTCCAGCAGCATTCAGCTGATTTCAGTACAGGTGCGCCAGATCCGAAAACCCTCCAGATCATCTCCGTGCAGGCGTGCACACATGTGTAGTGCCCCACAGCAGCAAACAGCCCTTCATATTCATTCTCTTCCCATTGTCACCGAGTTCACATGTAAAACCTCTTCCTGTTACTTGTCAAAGAGGACCCCTGAATATGTCAGAGTTCACACAATATAAGCCCTTCCTATTGCGTTTGTCAGATCATTTAAAATGTAAACCCCTTCCTCCTGTATTTGCCATGTAAAGCTAATTCCTGCTCTATTTGTTAAGAAAGGGCCTGATTTATTCATTCATAATTTCTTTATTTCGACAGTGTGTTTGTCATAAAAGAGCAGTTACAGATGTATACATTTAAAAATGCTAAAACAAGAGTAAAAATTGACCAATAAGCATTTAATTAAAACTAATGCCTTAACGGTGCTAAAGTGCATGATAAATAAATAAGCAAAACCCAGCACAAAGTAGGGCACATCAACCCCCAGGTGGTCCAGTCACAGTCATAGATCTAGTCTTTAGGGGGTTGCAACAGAGACCTCCTCTTAAACCACATTGCTGCTAGAAACTTTGTTACAGCGAACACAACAACCGGGGAAAGATCGGACTTAAGAACCCTGAAGGCTTGGGCACAGTGTGTTAATCCCAGGTTTTTGCATAACGGGACATACCAACTCCTCCTTGGAGTGGCATAGGCAGGGCAAAAAAAGATCACATAAACCTCACTTTCAAGACTAGCAGTACATCCTGGACAACTCCCAGAGGATGAAATGGTCCATTTCGAAGTCAGCGCTCTAATTGGCACGGAACCATGACGCCACTGAAAAAAAAGCTTTCTCGACATAGTGGGGCTAATCTCATCCAGGACTTGCTCAAAGAGATAGTTATCCTTGATTACTAGGAACATAGCTGTTAATGATCCCATGTCCATGGTAGATAGTAAGTGTGCCCTTTTGTTTTCCCGGAACAGATTAACCAGCTGCTCTCTCGAAATGCCAGCCAATGCCTGCTCCGGGTCAGTCCACAGTGCCTCAAGGTCTAGATTCAAAAGTTCCCCTCTGACGTACCTAAGCTAAGATAGTTTAGCAGCATTAGGTAGTCACAAGATCTCAGATAACTCTCCCCTATAGACACTCAACTCTGGGGTAACCCAGAGCCGCCTCCAAAAAGTTAATGGTCTTAGG
Organism: Lissotriton helveticus; assembly: GCF_964261635.1. Classification (NCBI taxonomy): domain Eukaryota; kingdom Metazoa; phylum Chordata; class Amphibia; order Caudata; family Salamandridae; genus Lissotriton; species Lissotriton helveticus. The sequence goes on from NC_136073.1 coordinate 602,545,474, forward strand.
GCCAGATCTTCTTCTAATGGCCGGATCCCCAAGTCAAGGCTAAGAGGAACCAGGGGGTGCTTGGTGGTAAAGCTACCAGCTGCCTGAGAAACCTATTCTCTGCAACTGCAATCCCCGGCACAGGCTTAACCACTTGGATGCTATGAGATGAACACCATTTCAATGTAATTTTCATTGAAATGAATGGGAACTCCATGACGAGTTACCCTTGTCATTAGCATCCAAGTCCCAAAGCTCGGCCCCGCAAGTCACTGCCCCACACGCTCTTAGTTTGTAAATTTCAAGAGGGGGGCCAAGCGGCTTAAAAGCAGATTTATTCAGTAGTTTCACAATGCCCCCTGCTATCTGGGTCAGCTTGAGTTGTGATCTTACTTGATGGTGTGCCCAATTAAATGATTCATTGAGGGTCAGGCAAAGATAGTCGAAGGTATACACCCTGTCAAGGCTTACTCCCTCAATGACAGGGTTTGGACGTGTTTTGGCAGGTGGATTAAAAATCATAAATTTGGTTTTGGTGGTGTTGATTTCAAGTCTGCGCTCCTGACAAAAAGAAACAAAACCGTCCAGGACTCGCTGGATACCCATCGGTGTTTTTGATAAGAGCAGGGTATCGTCCGCGAACATGATCGCCGGAATCCTAGACCCCGCAAGCTTCGGGGCATCGGTATCCGCGACGGATGCCAGATGCTCAATTACCCCGTTGACATAGAGGCAGAACAGGGTCGGTGCCAAGACACAACCCTGTCTAACCCCCCGGCCAACGGGGAATCGAGCTGTTAGAGACCCAGCACAGCCACTTCTGACCTGGGCATAATTTCCTGCATGGAGGGGAATCAGGATATTTAAGAGTGGGGGTGGGATCCCTAGTTCGCCCAACACAGTCCACAGCTTCCGACGGGGAACTAAGTCGAAAGCTGCGCGTAGATCTACAAAGACTGTATAAAGTGCACCCCCACCAGCCTTCACAACCTTCCAAAAAAACATATTAAGACGGAAAATTTAGTCTGTTGTAGAGACATTCCTTCGAAAGCCAGCTTGGTAAGGGCTCAGGGTACAATGTTCCTCTGTCCAGTCTAAGATACGATTTAAGATTAATCTAGCAAAAAGTTTTTGGGGCACATCGATGGGCTAATTGGCCTGTAGTTGGCCGGGAGCACAGGCGATCCCTTCTTAAAGATAGGGACAATGTCTGCCCCCAGCCAAGTATCAGGCACCGACATGCCTCCCCATATGGCATTAAAAATAAATGCTAGATAAGATGCCCAGACCCGTGGTTCATGTTTAAGAAGGTCCCCAGGGACTCTGTCCAGACCCGGAGCCTTCCCAGAAGATAGACTCATGATGGCCATTTCCACCTCCCCAACAGAAAATTCACTCCCTTCAGAACCATCATGGGGAGTTGACACTGATGCCTGCCACTCAGGGATATCACAGTCCTTGTCTCCCTGATATAACTTCCCAAAGTGATCCTCCCAAACCTCAGCGGCAATGTTGGGTGCCACGGCCACCACGGGATCAACTGATCCTGTATTTACAATTTGCCAGAAATTGCGGGGGTCTTTCACTGCCAGTGATTGAACCAATTTCACCCAGTGATCGACCTCCCACTCTTTCTTTGCATGGTGGATCAGATACCGGTAGGCTGACCCTTTTAATTTAATTTGGTCCCTGCTTCTGTTCTGCTTCAAGGCATGGATAAGTTCGGTTTTTGCCCTCCTACACGCCTGGTTAAACCAGGAGGGTTTTCTGCCTGGCCTGATCCCGCTTCCCGCAGGATTAAAAATCCCTGCAAGGCTAGCTATCAGAGCCTGATATAGCACCCCCAGTTCGTCGAGCAGAGAAGGGGAAGTACCCCTAGTAAGCAGAGAACTAACTGCTTCTAATGCCTCAACTACGTGACCGTAGATCTCTGACAACAAGTCTGGGCGAGTCACTACTTTGTCCCACCTAATCCTTCTCCTATTGCTCGACAATGTTGCTCTGTTGACCAGCCCACTCTCACACCGAGGTGTAGGGATGAAAATAGCAGGGGAGTGGAGGCATAAGATCAGAGCGTTGTGATCGCTATCACCTCGGTCCTCCACCCTAAACCCCTTCACCTTAGGCCATGCCTTGGTCTCAACAAAAATGTAGTCCAGGCGCGACTCTTGTCCACTCTTGTTGTAGGTGCACCTGGCTGGGATATCCGGAGATACCCGACCATTGCACGCCCTAATAGAGTGGGCTAGGGTTAGGGAAAGCAATTGAACATTCAAAGGGGACCAGGATTTTGGTGATGGGCCCACCACCCGAGGGATTTTCCAATAATGATCCTCTTCCAGTATCAGACCATCTAACTGGTCCACCAAGGGATCAAAATGTGAATTGAAATCGCCACCTATGACAATCATTGCACCCTGCGGGACCTTATCTAAGTGCCTGGAAAGCTCGTCAATTGTTTTTGACTCTGCCGCAATGTTCACAGGCCTAGAATAGACATTAATAATAACCAATTTAGACATATTAGGCCACTCCAAAAGAGTACTTTGTATGTCATCTGAGTCGGTAATCAGAGTCTTAGCAGTACAGCCTAAGTCAACTTTCAACCAAGTTGTTAGACCCCCTGACAGCCTTCCCCTCCCTCCCCACTTTGCAGGAACAAAAAAGGAGACAAAACCAGAACGGAATACCTTCTCTCTTGCCCAGGTTTCCTGGAAGAGGCAGATGGCATTGTCATCGATGAATGAACCCCAGTCTGGGCATGCCAATTTATTTGCTAGCCCGGCGATGTTCCATGACAGAATTTGAAGTGTCGATTTGTCTGTACAATCCCCTGGGTCGGCCATGGTGGGTCCTCAGTACAACATGTGGATGCCCTCGGGATTGGATTGTTAGTTGAGGGCCCACACAAGGATTCCTGGACCCCCATTAGATCTTCGGCTATGGGGGTAGGCTCTGACAGGTCGCTTTGCTGGATAGTGAGAAGACCACTGGTAGGCGAACCCCCCACACTACTCTGCATTTGGAGTCAATCTACCTGATCCAGGATAGAATACCTATTCTCATGTAGATAGGTGGTTAGCGGCACAGGGGCAACAAGGTGAGATGGCCCTGGTCCGCCATACCATCTTGGGCGTGCCATCCTGGTCCAGCCATCCTCCCTCTCTCTGCCCGCTACTTCACTCTTTGGAGGATAGAAGATTGCCAAGGGTCGAGTCTGGACAGAGGTATTCCCTACATGCCCCACCCAGTTATAGATATGGGAGACAATACCCTCATCCCTAAAGTTAACCAAGATACAGTCCCCATTTATATTCTTTACAGTGGGTCCCACCCATGGGACCCTTCTAACCATCACTATTTCAGCTGGTAAATGTGGTGGAAGGGGCCTGTGTATATTTAACCAGTTGATAACTTTGTTCTTTAGGGAAAGAAAGTCTCAGGTGAGGCCCCAGTATGCTCCGGAACACCAGTAAGTACCACTACCAAAGGAGCAGCCGCAGGCGGTATATTAACAATCTGACTCCATTTCAGGTTAGTACCCTCAATTGTAGGCCCAGCCTTTCTGTGGTTGCTCATATCCTTAGTCCTAACGGAGATAGGCCTATCTACACCAACCGCTACGGGGGGGGCATTTAGTTTATCCATACTACCGCCGGAGTTGGACCTGGCATCTCTAGCCATTGCTGGGACGACGGTAGGGGTAGTTGGTTTGTCACTGTTTGGTGCTTGGTTGGCGACCCTAGGTGCCATTGTCCCTTGCATTATGTTTCCTTTAGGCCTATGAGTACAAGTGGCTGAGCTAAAGTTTTTCAGCAACTCCCCGGATGTCTTTTCCAACTTTTTTAGAGTGGATTCGATAAAGCTAAGTCTATCCAACAGGGGTTTCAGGAGGGTTTTGAGCGTGTTACCCAGGGCCAACAGAGAGTCACCTCCACCCTCCCGTGCTGGGTCGCCAAAACTAAATATAGTGGGTTGCGTTAGCGAGTGTAACTCCGGTACTAGGATAGGATGATTCTGAGTTACAGTATTGGACTCCCTATTATCTTGCAAATCTGAGGGGAGATTTACTTCTGCTCTGATGTCTAATTTAGCCTTTCCCCCCCCCTTCGCCTGTGTGGGCCGCTTCCTTTTTTGAATAGCACCTTCCCTTATGCCCCGTGATTGAGAATTCGTAGTAACCACCCTATCACTTGGGACCACAATAGGCACACTGGGGATAGTAGGAGGTGGAAGTATCTCTGGGATAGGAGATAGTGAGACTCTAGCCCCCCCGAGCAACTCTCAGGATCCTGCAGTACTGCACTGATAGCTTGGTCAATGCTCTCCAAAACCTCGTCTGCAGAGCCCCCCTCCCTATCAGGCGTCCTAGCACTAGCTATCAGTCCAAGTGATTATCTTCTAGCGCTATCTATACCTAGAGATAAGCGTTTCTCCACCACATTCAGTTCATTGTCCAATATCGAACTGGCCCTAATTAAAAAATTGTCCAGAGTACCTGCAACCGCAGTGCTGGAAGCAGTGGCTTTACTTCTCGTCTCACGAGTCGCCATGTCCTCGTCGGAATCAGCGTCTCGTGTCCACAGGTAAATAGTCCTTAGAAGTCCTGGGAACAGTTAACGACAGGGGAGATAACCCGGTCCGGTCTTGCCCGGTCTGTAACGGGCTAGAAGAAAACAAGTTACTTACCTGTAACTTTGGTTCCCCAGTATTGGTAACTTTCATAGATTCCCATGCTTTGTATCATTCCCCGTCGTCGGAATGGGAGTCTCGGTAACAAAAATACCATAGCTGTAGGTACAAAAGACCAGGAAAAAGGCCTAGGCCTTATTCCCCTTTTGTAGCATATCACCCTCTTTGTGTAAAAGAGACCAAACTTAGCCCTCAGCCAATCAGAAGTGCCTCACCCCTCAGAACCTTCCTGAAGGAACCTCAGAGCCTCAGATTTTCGTAGCCGTTGTGTACTTAGACACCATATCTGTTGTAGGCTGAGCTTTCCTCGGGGAGGTGGGTGGGTGCATGGGAATCTATGAAAGTTACCAATACTGGGGAACCAAAGTTACAGGTAAGTAACTTGTTTTCTTACCCCAGGATTGGAACTTTCATAGATTCCCATGCTTTGTATCAGAGTAGTAAGCAGTTAGTAACAAAACCACATTTTGCATCATCACAATATAGCAATAGGCAACATGACATAAAGATACAAAATGTGAAAGATGGAAGGTGGGAAAGAAAGGAAAGCTCACCAATCATTGGAAGAGGTTCCTCAGGACAGCCTGTCCTACTGCCACATCATCTTGTTGTAAGGACTCCAAGCAGTAATGCCTGGTAAAAGTGTGCATGCTGCTCCAGGTAGCAGCTCTGCAAATGTCTTTGATCTGGACCCCTGCGAAGAGGGCTGTAGTAGAAGCCACAGATCTCGTGGAATGTGCTCGAACCCTCCCAGTCAGAGGTTTGCCTGCAGCAGTGTGACAATGCAGAATGGCACTCGTGATCCATCTAGAAATGCCTTGCTTGGAAAGAGGAAGGCCCTTGCTTGGACCCCCGAAGGCAACAAATAACTGAGAGGTTCTCCGAAAACTCTTCGTACGCTCCAAGTAGAATTTCAAACACCGTTGCACATCGAGGGAATGCAATGTCCTCTCTGCTGGTGTAGCCGGTTGAGGAAAGAACGCCTTCAGAATGACTGGTTCATTCAAGTGGAAGTCCAAGGGGACTTTAGGCATTAACCTCGGATTCGTTCTCATGATGACAGTGTTTCTCTTGAATTGAAGGAAAGGTTCTTGGATAGTCAAGGCCTGCAATTCTCCAACACGCCTAGCCGACGTGAGAGCGAGGAGGAGAGCCAATTTCCATGAAAGGTATTTCATGTCAGAACGATGGATCGGTTCAAACGGGCCCTTCATAAGTTGAGAAAGGACTAGATTCAGATGCCATGTTTGAGGAGGTGGTCTTACTGGTGGATAAACTCTGAACAATCCTTTTAGAAATTGTTTGATAATTCTGGCGGACCACAAGGAGGGTCCAGAGCCAGTCCTCCTGAACCTCGATATTGCCGCCAAATGGACCTTAACTGATGAATGAGCTAGTCCCGACTTGGCCAAGGACAGCAGATAAGGAAGGATCTGGTGCGGCTTGGAAGCGAAAGGATCAATGCCTTCTTTCGTGCACCAGCAACAAAATCTCTTCCACTTAAGACGGTAAGTCTTGTTCGTAGAAGGAGCTCTTGCCTGAGAAAGGACCTCCTTAATCTCACTTGAAATGGGTAGATTCATAAATTCTCGCTGCTCAGGAGCCATGCAGTCAGGTGTAGTGACTGCGGATCTGGGTGCCAAACTTGTCCCTCGGACATCGTGAGGAGATCTGGAAGAACCTCCAAAGGAAGAGGAGGGGCTATCGAGAGCAGATGGAGTTCCGTGAACCAGAACTGCGTCGACCAAGCAGGGGCTTTAAGGATCATCCTGCACGGCTCCACCGGGATCAGAGGTATGGGAGGAAAAGCATAGACAAATGTCCTCGACCATGCTATCGAAAGCGCACTCCCCAGAGAATCTCGATGGGGAAGCCTGCTTGCGTAAGACCGGCATTTCTTGTTGGTCGGAGTGGCAAAAAGATCGATCTCTGGTCTGCCCCACTGGCTGAAGACCTCCTCCAAGATTCTCTGATTCAATTCCCATTCGTGGCTGACTGAGGATGACCTGCTCAGTCTGTCGGCTTTTTCGTTGAGGACGCCCGGCAAGTGTTCTGCTCTCAGCAAAACCCTCTGAAGAATCGCCCATTCCCAGATCAGTTGGGCCTCTTGCGACAATGGACGAGATCTGGTTCCCCCTTCCTTGTTCACATAGTGCATGGCCGTGGTGTTGTCCGTCCTGATGAGCACATGCGAACCTTTCAGGCGAGGAAGAAAAGCTTGCAGAGCCAGTCGAATTGCCCGTAACTCTAACAGGTTGATGTGGAGGCGTTTCTCCTGGGGCGACCAATGACCGCTGACATGCAGGTCTTGTATCACTGCCCCCCAACCCTCCAATGACGCGTCCGTTGTTATCACCTGCGGAGACGGGTCGCTTGCGAAGGATAGACCTTGGGACAAGTTGACCTGATTTGTCCACCATAAAGCTGCTTCCTTCATGCTTGGAGTGATCATCACTCTGTCTTCGAATGAACCGTGGACCTGCTGCCACTGGTTGTCTAGTTTCTCCTGCAGAGGGCAGACCCTGATGCAGAGTTCTGGCCAGGGACCAGGGTTCGATTCCCGCCTCGGCGGGGTCTCGGGCTCAATTTCCTCGGACCTGTTAATTCGGATGTAGGACGTTACAACGCATACTTTTACAACGCCTACCTTTACAACGCGGTTTTTACAACGCATACCATTACAACGCATAATGCTTTTAGGCGCTGGATAGTGAATAGTTTAATTTACTATTCCAACTCCTGTCTCCGTGGATAGTAGGGAAGGTTATTGGATAGTAAATTAACCTATTCCCTATCCTAGAGCGCCCCCCAGAGCAATGCGTTGTAATAGTTTGCGTTGTAAAAGTTGCGTTGTAATGGTAGGTCGTTGTAAAAGTTTTGTTGTAAAGGTTGTTTACCTGTTAATTCTCGCCTCGGTGCCTATTCTAATCACGGGCCCCACGCTGCAACTCTGGGCAATAGCTTGCTTCGCCTCCACACCGGCCCCAACAGCGCTAAGGATGCCTGGCTTCACCCTGGGGGTGCCCAGGAGTGGACACTTCACAGGGAAAGCCAGGAGGGGTTCCACAGCGGTATGAGTATCAGCGCCAGGAAGCCGCATAGGCGACACCGCAAAGTGACCGTCTGGTGACAGTGCGCTCTATAAGTACCATGACATTTACATTTACAATTATGTGGATTTAACCGCAGCTTTTGACTGTGTTTCACATTCAAGGCTGTGGTCAATCTTAACAGAACTGGGTGTAGACCCACCGATAATATCCTTCCTACGTGAGTTGTATTCGGAAGCATCGGCCAGGGTGAGATTTGGGGTGAACGGTGAGCTTACTCCCCCCTTTGCGGTCACCAAGGGAGTCAGACAGGGATGTGTTCTGGCTCCTTTTTTATTTAACCTCTACACGAACGGTCTTGAGAAGGCCATGCTAGAGGGGAGTCAGGACTTACCAGCTATCGCCCGTCGTCCCATTCCTGCGTTACTTTATGCAAATGATGCGGTGATTATGGCGCGAACCCCATTACAACTCCAGATCCAATTAAACTCCTACTGCAAATTTATGGCCTCACTGGACCTTAAGGTCAATATTAAAAAAACCTTTGCTATGCATTTTGGTAAAAAAACAGCCAAGAAAAAATCAATACTTATTGAAGAAGCTAAGTTGGACTGCACCAAGACCTACCCATACTTAGGTATTTTATTTGATAACACTTCTTCTTGGAAACCGGCCATTGTTAGTAGGCATCTCTTATTCCTGAGAGCTACTTCTGCCCTTATTGCCTTTGCGCGTAAAATAGGGAAGCCTCCCCCAAAAGAACTTATGCAAATATACTATGCAAAATGTTATAGTGTAGCTGTTTACGGTGCTGGGGTGTGGGGCCACGTACCCGTGGACATCTTACAGAGGGTAGAGAACAATTTTATTCGTTTCTGGCTGGCCGTCCCACAGTGCTCTCTAACGTTTGCTTGTCATACCGAATTGGGCATGGATTACATTGCTGATCATATTAAAATTCAGCCAATATTACTATGGCACCGTATTTGGTCAACGGAGCAGTGTAGTCTAACACGTGCACTAATCTCAGACTGTTTGGGCCTAGACAACTGGTCAGATATTCCGTGGCTGTCCTTTGTACACAACTTCCTTAAGGATTTGGATCTTTCTATATATTTTAAAGAACCGTCTATTTTATCTACTATTACAAGAAAGACCTTGAGAATGTTATGTTTGTCACATTTAAGGGAATTACGTATAGCCCAAGAAATTAATAAAGCTTCAAGCCAACAAATTTTAACTATTCAATGTACTCAGGGCATTCAACCGTATCTCACCTTTTGTCTGACCAGCTTCGAAAAATATTTGTTGACACGGTTTAGGCTCAATATGTTTTTCCGTTTGGTTACATTCCCAAAGAGACAAGATTGGTCCACTTCAATTACCCGGTGTCCTTGTGATGGTATTTCTGAACAGTCCACTATCCATGTATTTCTGTTCTGCAAATTTTATGAATCACCTCGCAAGCGTTGGATTATTCCAATATTGTTATCCCAGGGTTTGCGAAGATGCCGCCCAGCTCTTATGGCGTTACAACATCTAGAATCAGTATCAAATGCTAAATGCATAGCTATGTTTCTTAAAAACTGTTTGAAAATTCGTTGCAAACATGATTGTAGTTCCAGTGTTTTATTAATTCCTATCGCTGAAAACTGAAGTGTGTATAGCAATTATGTCTGGTATTATACAAGTATTCGGCGGAATTTTTTTTTACCTAGCAATTCTAGTTACGAAAGACTTTACTCTGTTAAACGTAAATACAATGTTTAATTCTATTTTTATTGTATTCTTACGACCGTGTATGAAATTGTATATTATGATTGTCGCTTTTATGATTTTATGTTTGTTTTAAAATCGAATAAAGCTTTCTACTACTACAGTGTAGGTGTACTGCTATTGATAATAGAGGAATGTTACTCTAGAGCTTTGGGTATTACCGATGCTATTCAGTAGCTTTGCGGTCATTATAAAATTATATTTATCTGGTTTAAGTAAAATAATGCTTTTATCTAAACCAACCCTGACTTCTTTGATAGCAATATGCAAGTCACAACGAAGATGTTAAACAAGGGGATAGTAAGTTGATCAAATTCATACCTGATGTATGTTAAGAGATCTCCAAGAACGGGGGGAGATTGCTTCAATAACAAATTCTATTGCACAAATAATGTGTCAATGGATAGCCCTGTAAACACAGATACAGCACTCTTCAGTTTATTTATACCATCAGTCGCTCTATAAGGATTCGAATGAGATAGCGATATTATATGACTACTTACCCAAAAATAATACATTTATAACCGCCTCTAAGCGTAATTAAAGGAGACTGGTGAGACTCGCGTAGAACCGGTAACAGACCCAGGGAGCCGGGACCCTGCAAAGCAGACCAGAAAATAATGTGAGTTCATAATTGTACAAATTCGCAGCGATGGCAGTCAATGAACTTCACATAGCGGAAAGATACCGGCACTCGTTCTGTTAGAGGTGGCTTACCGTGCAGTATCCGGGTGTATTCACTCGAGGTGTGTGGTGATCAAAGTCAGCGCTATATACTATTGCATTTCTCAGATCGTTCACAAAATAAAGCCCCTTCCTACTTGTATTTGACATGGGTTAACATCATACAAAGTCCCTTCTCGCGTAATCAGTTAGGACTCCAAACTAGGAGTTGTTTTCACAGTGCCTTTTTGCAGTTCACTTTCTTCTCTCTCAAGTTTTGATCTTGCCATGAAATGTTTTTTAATCCAGGGCAAATCCTTTTTCTTGATTTAGTCAGACGCCCTGAATAGGGCTTGACTTCCAAACTTCTCGAAGGAGACTAAGATAGTGCAACCACAGACTTGAGAGGCCTTTATCCATGGAAAGACAATCTCTTATGAATGTCTTGTTCAACTTCAAATTAGAAACTGACCAGATTTTGAACCGCCTCACTATTCGGGAAAGGACTAGCTTATATGAAAAAAATTCAAGACCCACTTCTTCATGTATAATAAAAGTGGAGGCTGATTGTGGGTGGAGACAGCAGCCTCCTAATAAAATATTTTTTCACTAACTGTGTCCCACTGTAGTCCTAATAATCCCAAAGATCACTTCCATAACTTTGAATTGTCACGCATTTGGCTTGATATATTTTCACCACGGCCTCATTCGATCTTGCTCGCAAAGTCAAATACAGAGGCCACTGATCTGGCCATCAAATTTTGCTTGACCTTTCTTTGGGCAGCCCATGTTCCTCTCCCATCAAAAATAACTTCTAGGTAAGGGAAGCTGCCAATTTGGTTAACAAAAGCGCAAGTGGACTTAATTGATTACTAACTCAAATCTACCTACTCTTTTTTATGCTTGAACACCTACTCTAACTGGTGATGCTCTAGAAGATAGGCAACCTTCCATAATTTGATAACTTCAATAAGCGATGAGTTAGCCCCACTAGAACAACCTAATAACAAGTGTAAAGCCAAACCCCACCAAGCACCTTGGTACACTCCCACTTTAGCTCAACTACATCTCCAGTGTAAACAACTAGAAGGCAAGTGGAGAAAAGCTTATGACCCAGCAGACCAAAACTCTTTTAAATTAAGCAGGAAAAAATACCACACACATATTAAATCAGAAAAAAAGAGTACTGCTCCAACAAAATCTTTGAGGCACACCATGATCAGAAAACTATTTTTACTATTATAAAGTCCTTCACCAACCCTAAAACATTGAGTAGGGAAATCACCCCATCACAGACCTTATGTGACCAGATTTCAGTCTTCTGCGAGGAAAAATCCAAAATATACAAACAGATTTTATTACAATTCCCTCGCAGAACTTGGACTTAGAGCATGATCTTGCACACACTGGTCCTTTATTCCAGGCCTGTGAAATAGTTTCACTGCTTTTACTTGTTTTCAGAGGCAATATGGGCGCCGCTGTGCTGGCGGTGTGAGTTCCCGAGTCCTCCGCTCCTGGTCAGAAAAGGAAGGAAAAGAGAAAGTCCTACCCTGGGACATAGGACCCGTTATGAATTCCCGATGCTATTTACTGCTGGGCATTGAGCTATCGAGGAAAAGCCTGAATCGAACAGGGTGACTGCGTTTTTTCTGATCCCGGTATCAGCGTCTCAGTGCTGGCGTTGCAAGGACCCGCCTCCCTATGGTTCACCGGTTGCTGTTACTCTCTGGAACGCTAAACGAACCGTTTCAGGCTTGGCATTTTCTTTTTTACCGGCTCAGACTTTCGCGGGGCGGCAGCTGTTGTAAAATGCCCCCAAAGCCCCCAAATCCTCTGAAACCGCCCGTCACAAGGAGGGCAAAAACGAAGACCGTGGAGACTACCGAGGCTGTTTTGGATGCAGATGTTGCTGGCGCTGGCTCTGCGCAAGACACTCAGTCAGCTGGTGAGTCAGCTATCATGCAGCAGACATTATCTCATAAAAAAGGTGTTGAGCGTTCTAATAAAAATATTATGCTTTCTCAAACTGTGCCAGCTTTGTTTGAGAAGCAGTCAATTAGAAACGCGCGACCTCAGCGTGATGAAACTGCACTCACAGCTTTGGAGACAGACCCAGACTTAATAATTAACGGCAGCAGCACTGTAACTATAACAATTCACGAAAACCCCCCTCAAGAGGTTCTGAATAATCCATCTGAAACGCTTGAAGCAGTGCAAACGCTTGAGCCCGCTTCCGAATCTGAATTCACAGTAAATGGCATTCTGGGAACTGTAGTTCCCAGACTGTCTCTCGGTGTAACCAATGAAACTTTGGCTGGTGTTTCTAATGTATCTGGACTGATTTCTGTGGTGGAGACAGCCAAATCCTCTAGTGAAGACTTTATTGATACACAAGAAATCACTGATACATTTTTCTCAATGTCCGATCATACGTCAGATGAAAGCATAGACAGAGACTGGGTGGATTATCCAGATGATAGCAGCATCGATGAGGAATCAAGGTTTAGTGAGACTTCTCCAGGATCAGCTATCACGGTTAAAAAACACAGACCCAGGAAGTCACATGCTATGAGGAATAAACCCAAGGACTTTATTGATCCTTTATTTGAGAATCTGCCTCAACCCAGCTCTTTAGAAGAGCATGTACAACGTGAGGAGTCCGATCAGGAAGTCACATTAACCATGATCTATCAGACAATGATTTCACATAGATCTGAAATAAAAAACGAGATTGCATGCACTCAGGCCACCTGTCGCAAGGTTCAGAACGCTGTTAGGCGTGTTACTAAAATTTGTACGGACATCTCTAACAGGGTTTCTGAGGCAGAGACAAGAATATCTACTCTTGAAGACGAGGTTGCTGCACAGAAATTAGAACTTTCTTCTGTCAAAGCTCAACGCGACAATATTAGTTTTAAACTTACTGAGTTACAAAATCAATCTCGGAGAAATAACTTGCGGGTTTTAGGGATCCCGGAAAATTTAGGGGTATCTGATACACGGAATTTTGTTTGGGAATTATTCTCCGAGGCATTCCCTGAACTCACCACATGGGATTGGGCTGTAGTGGTTGAACGAGCGCACCGCTTTCCATTCTATCAATAAAGATAGACAGAGGGAAGGCGATCTTCCAAGAGCAATATTGGTTAGATTTAGTAATTTCCAAGCTAGGGAAGCTGTTTTTGGTCTGGCAAGACCAGACAAGAAGCGGACTGCAAAGGGGTGTAACTTTTTTGTTAGGCCTGATTTTTGCCAGGCAACTGTGTCTAAACAGTGGCATCTTAGGCAGCTGATCTTTGGATTTCAAGAGAAGGGTGCTGTAGTGTATCTACAAAATCCAGCCAAATTAAAAGTTATTGCTAAGGGTCAAACAACATTTTTTTCCCGGAAATTGATGGAAAAGAATACCTAACTACTTTGTGAAAAAAAACAAAAAACAATGTATGGAAAAAGTGATGTTTTCTTACATGCTTACATGTAAGTATTAACAATAGTAGAATGATAGCATGGTTAGGTCTGGTTAAATTGATTGATTATTATAGATATCCTTTTTCTCTTTCTGACCTGGAAAGGAGGGGGGGAGGGCACTCAGTGTGTTCGGGGACTAATAGTCCTTGTGCCTCATATGGTGGGTTGGGTAGGGTGGTGGGGAAGGAGCCGGGGTGGGGTGTGGGCGAAGAGGTGGTTCTGGGGGGGGGGGGGGGGGGGGGAAGGGTGTAAATCAGCAACAGTTGTTATTGAGCATTGGTTTATCAGGGCCGCCTTTAATTTGCTTTCGAATTTGAATTCTTCTACTAGATATGATACGAAAATGAAAATGAAAATCGTATTTGTATTACTATACATGGGTATTGTTGATTTACAAAATGGATAGGAAAGTGAGGGTTTGTACGCTGAATGTTAATGGTCTTAATGATGCAAAGAAGAAAGGAATCTAGATTAAAATGATACAATTGTTGCAAATAGATATTCTTTGTCTTCAGGAAACACATGTTGCCTGGGAAAAAAAGGACTGGTTAAAAAATCTGGGTCTAGATCTATTAATATGTTCTAAACAAACAGGGATTAAGAAGGGTATCGCTATTTTTATGCGGCGAGATTCAGGTATATGTCTTAAAACCCTAGCAGATAAATGGGGGCGATGGGGACTGGCAGAACTTCGGATATTTCAAAATAGGTTTACGATTTGCACAATTTATGGCCCAAATCTAGATGACTCTGAGCTGTTGAATTTTTTTAATTTAGAGCTTGCTTTATGGAGTCAGCCCATTATTCTTTGTGGGTATTTTAATATTCACATTGAAGCCGGATGCGATATCAGGCAAAGTAAGGAATACCTAGGGTATAAACCCCGGATTTATAAAGCTCTTCGTAATCTTGTGTTGGATAATGGCCTTATAGATGGCTGGCACACGTTATGCCCTAAGGATCCTGGATATAGCTTTTTCTCTGTCCCCCATCGGAAATTTGTTCAGCTTGATTATTTTTTTGTTTCCCAATATTTTATTGATAAAACACAGATTGAAATTCTCTCTAAACTACTGTCAGACCATAATATGTTACTATTAAATATTCGACTTCCTTCTATTAGAGAAGGGTCTAAAATGCAATGGTGATTCCAAAGAAATCTATTATTTGAGGATGATTATCTTGTATACATGACCAAAATTATTCAAGAATTTTTTCGGATTAATAATAATACTGCCTCTATTCCAATTGTTTGGGACACATTTAAATCCATAGTTAGGGGGGAAACTCTCAATTACTCGAATTTTCAGCAAAAAACTAAACGAAATGAATTTAAAAGTGACTGTGATATCGTTTTGAAAGCAGAGATAAAATTAGCAGAAAATATTAAATCTAGGCGGAACTTTGAAGAAGCTCAATTAGACTTATCCATTAAACGTAGTATAGTTTATTCCCACGTAGCTGATCAGGTTGCGTCTAAGTTTAGACAATATAGAACAGAAAGATACGAATTAGGCGAACAAACAGGTAAAATATTAGCTCAGAGATTACGCCAAAAGGCAGTATATAATGAAATCTTGAGAATTCGTGATGTAAATGAGATTCTCAGGACTTCTAAAGGGGAGATATTAGAAGCATTCAGGGAGTTTTATCAGTCGCTATACCATCAGTCCGATGATGTTTTAGACATAGGAATCGTTCAATATTTGCAAAATTTAGATAACGCTGGATTATTAGAAGATCAGAAGAGCATATTGTCTGCTCCCATTGTATGGGAGGAAATAGAAGCAGCAATTTTGGGCTTGGCAGCTGGGAAGGCAATGGGACCGGACAATTTGCCTTTAGAATTTTATCGTGTATTCAGGAATCTCCTTAAGTCCGAGATGCTTAAAGTATTTCAACAAGCCTTTTTAGGTAATCCCCCTGACTCTTGCTCGCTAGCTACCATAGTTATTTTCAAAAAGAAAGGGAAGGCTGACAAGGAGCTAGGGTCATACAGACCCATCTCCCTTTTCACTGCTGATAGCAAAAAAAAATCAAAAATTCTTGCAAACAGACTGAATGATTTTATGCCGACCCTTGTTTCAGCGAGACAACATGGATTTATCCTGAAGCGAGACACCACAGACCATGTTAAAAAAATTATAACACTTTTGGACTGGGCGCAGGCTACGGAATCCCAGGTTGCAGTGGCCCTGTTGGACGCTGAAAAAGCGTTTGACAGGGTCGTCTGGAGGTTCCTGTGGGCTATAATGGTCGGGAAGGGATTCCCTAAGGAATATATTACGGCTATAAAAGCGCTATATCTTCACCCGAAGGCCGTTATCCGGCTATCAGACACACTATCAGAGAGTTTTATGATAACAAGGGGGACAAGGCAAGGATGTCCTTGTTCCCCCTTGTTGTTTGCCCTGTATATAGAATCCTATCTTAATAAATTAGAAAAGGATGTCAATATTACTCCAGTTTCTATTCTACAAAATGATTTAAAGTATTTTCGTATGCAGATGACGTCGCTATCACCACCTCGGACATCAGGCGTGCTCTCCCTAAAATAATTGATTTAGCTAGTGAATTTGGAAATCTTTCGGGCTATAAGTTAAACATTACTAAAACACAGATAATTCACTCAGAAAAGGGCCACCCTAATGATATTGTCATTGACACAGAAGCACATTATCTTGGGATTATAATATCACCCAAAGTAGATGATATAGTGCGTCTCAACATAGAACAGGTGTTAAGATCTGCAAATAGAACCCTAGAAAGGTTAAATAATTTACACATTTTTCACTTTATGGTCGTACCAATATTTTAAAAATGACGATTTTTCCTAAATTTTGAACTTATTTCGTACTATACCCCTTTTGTTTTCATCTTCTTATTTTTCCAAAATAGACAAAATGTTATCTAGATTTCTCTGGGGTTATCATCGATCCAGAAGGGCTCTCACATGGTGTACTCTCCCAAGAATGAAGGGCGGCTGGGGGATCCCCAATTTCCGGCTCTAATACTGGGCTATTTTACTCAGATATATGGGCATACTTATTTTTCCAGATATAGGACTGGAAGAATCGGCTAGCCCATCGATTTATGGAATGCTTTGGGGAAGAAGTTCATCAATGTTTAGTAAAGATATTAGAGCCTGCTATTATAAAAAAACGAAATTTAAAATCATGATAACGGCCTTGATAATATGGAAGCAGATAAAAAAGAAATTTCTTCGTTGCGGTGATCTAAATTTCCATACTCCGATCCGTAACAATCGTATGCTACCCGCTATTTTTCAAGACCAAATCATGAATAGATGGTATGCAGCTGGGATTCGGTTATTATGAGACCTATACCAGGGCAGTCGAGTAGCTTCTTTCGCTGTCTTACAACAGGAATATAATTTATCTAAAAATGATTTTTTTAAATATCTTCAAGTCTGAAGTTTTTTAGAATCTAAGGGTCTCCTTGATAACCCAATAATGATTAAAAATAAAATTTTGGAAACTAGTAGAAGGGTAAAGAAAATCGGTACAGTATATCAAATGGAAGATGATTTGTCCTTGGTTGAAATGAAGTGGCAAAGGAAACTTGAAACAGATAATGTTGATTTATCCCGATCAATTGAATGATCAATTAATATGTTATTTAATGGCCCATTACAAAGCCAACACTTTATGGCTATTTTTGATTTATATTATTCTCCTGCTCAGCTGGCTAAATGGAAAGTTAGAAATGGGGATAGGTGTAAGCGATGTGATTTTGTAGCTGCTGACTCTATACATATGTTTTTAACTGCCCGAAACTTTTTCAATTTATTACAGATGTTCAATTTTTTTTAAATAATAGTCTAGGGATTGATGTACAATTGTCAGCTGAAATGATCATTTTTGGGATGCAAACGAATCAAATTGGAAAAAGGCCAGCAGCTGAAGAAGGATTTTTATTTATCTGTATGGCAATTTATCGTTTCTGTATAACCTCTCGCTGGCTAGACCCCGAGCCACCAGTATTCAATCATTGGCAAGCGAAATTACTTTCCATTTATCAATTAGAAATGGCAATGTATAGATCAAAAGGTAAAAAAAAGAAAAAATTTGGGCAAAATGTATGGGCTTTTATCTCAAATTGGGTCTGATTTTGTATTGTTTTTGGGTTATTATATCCGGGTAATCTGAAGTATATACCTTTTTCCTTTTTTTTCTGTTCTTGATATCCTTTCTGTATTTTGTCAATATACAACTGATTGCTGGAATAAAAATTGCAATTAAAAAAAAATGCTTTTACTCGATCAGTCAGCTGCATTTGAGACCATCTCTCATGACATCCTCCTCGCACGTTTAAAGAATAGCAGCATTTCAAACACAGCAATGGCCTGGATTAGACCCTTCCTTACTAATCGTAGACAATCAGTGGGCCTAGGAACGTTCCTCTCCTCCGAATGTTCTTTTACATAAGGCGTACCACAGGGCTCCTCTCTCAGCCCTTTGTTATTCAACACATAAATGGCCTCTCATCTCCTTGATATCCTCTTTTGATATCGAAGTAACATCTTACGCTGACGATACACAATTGATCTTATACTGGACAAAGATTCCACTAAGGCACAATCTAACTTTAAACTATGCCTAACAGAGGTCAAGCAGTGGATGAAGCTTAACCATCTCAGGTGTAATACAGATAAAACTGAGATCCTCCTGATAGGAAGGACAATCCTTTTAAGCAGAGTGTGTGGTGACTGGAAGACCCAGCAGTACCCCCAAATACTGTAGAAGTGGCAATAAACTTGGGAGTGAAATTCGATACTTCACTCTCCTTCCGACCACATGCCCTGACGGTGGCAGGAACTTCTTTTAATGTAATCAAAACACGTAAGAAATTATTAGACTTTATTCCTCTTACTGCGAGGGAGACAGTTGCAGTGGCACTTACCCTGTCATGACTAGACTACTGCAACAGCCTACTAGCAGGAGCAAATAAACAAGTACTTTAAGAGACTACAAGTGGTACAGCACGCGTCTGCTTGCCTAGTTCTAAAACTACAGCGTAGATCTTCCACCTCGGCGGCCCGTAAAACCCTCCACTGGCTACCTTTGCAAAGGAGAATCTTATTCAAGGTGCTTTTAATCACCTTTAGAGCATCCTTGAATCTAGGACCAATGTATCTGTCCATCAGATTCACCCCCTACACTACTGCCTGGAAACTCAGATCTTCATCTGCAAACTTTTTAAAGCCCCCCTGCTTTAAGTGCAAAACTAAAGGAGGAAAAAACGTAGCTGCATTAGGAGCCAAATCCTAGAATCTTATGTCGATGCACCTAAGGTTGATCAAAACAGAAACCCATTTCAGAAAGGCTCTGAAGACCTGGATATTTGGATCCTCAGATGAATTTTGCTCATCACTCATATACTGCCCTCTCTTGTCCAACTTGACTTTCTCCTGCATAGTACCAGGATGCTCCTTTCGGAGTGACAGCTGCGCTCCACAAATACCTATTCAAATTCAAACTCCAATTTAACCCAAAAGATTTTCTTATGTGGATTCTTCAGTTGTCCAATCACCATAGTATGGGATTTGGAGTAAATGATATCCATGTCAAGCGACATCATAAACTCTGTGAATGAGGTCAAGAGCCCACTGTGGTTCTGGCTAGCAAAACAGTATCATCTGCAATATTTGTGCTGGAATTTGCAATGCTCCAACCCGAGGTATGTCCTTGGTCATGCTACAAAGAACGGGGCTCAGATTATTGATATACAGGGTGAACAATAGCGGGGCCAAAATACAGCCCTACCTTACCCCTTTGTATATTTTATAGGTGCTGTTGATGACCCACCACAATTACTGACTGTAGCAGTTAGATCTAGATGGAGCTTGTGTAAAACACTCACCAAGCTCCTATCAACGCCTATATCTTTTAGCTTTGCCCACAATTTTGCTCTATTAACTCAGTCAAAGGCAGATAAGAGATCCATGAAGGCTACCTTTTTTAGCCACTGTATACTTTCCCATTATCAGATGCAAATTTAAGCACTGATCAATTGTCCCTTTTCCCCGCCTAAATCCACACAGGAAAGGAGAGATATATATTTTTTTATTCTAACCAATCAGCTAACCTGGCAAGGATCACGCATCCCAAGATTTTAATGGAGGAGTCAATAAGGGAAATTGGCCTGGAACATCTAGGATCTGACCTATCTCCCTTCTTAAATACAGGTTAGTGACGGATCTTCACCAAGATATAGGGAGCCCGATCTCCAGCCCGCATTAAATATCTGTATTAAAATTATAACTCAGGTCACCATGTCTTCGTTAAATAAATCAGCTGGAACACATCAGACCGGAAGCCTTGTTCTTAGACATGGATGCAACCTCATCCTCAGTCTCCTCCTCCGTAAAATAGACAACGATGTCCTGTCTCGATGTATTTACTAGATTGGTCTGGGCAGCATATCCCCAATCTTTCATAAATCCCTGTCAAATGTTTTCCCCAAAATTCCTCAGTAATAGTACAATCTATGACTCTGTTTGCTTCTGCTGTGGAAAAAAAGGGCAATTCACGATTTCCCAAAATAGAGCGCTATTGCTTGGGGTGAAGGGATTAACAAGGTCCTCCCAAGCTTTCTCACTGATCTCTATCCTGCCCCCTGTCTTGGATAGCTTATAGTCCTTCTGCCGCTTTTATACCTTTATCCTATCTCTCAGACTTTTTTTAATGCCAGTTTCAGGTTATGGAGGGACTTGCAGTAGTTAGAATCAAACCACCTCTCCCACGTATGATGTCCGGACTACCGGTGGCCCAGAGATTATCCTTAAATTGCAGAGAAATTCTCTCATATGCGTCAAAAAATGCCTCATACTTTCCTGCTTCACTCACTCAGGAATTACGTATATTGTATAGAGTATTAAAAAATAGGTCCTGAGGGACCATGCCCCATTTTAGTCGTTGCCCCTAGGCCTGAGATGTAATCTCTCAGTTTGTGGGTCGGAAGTTTAACATCTCTACCTTAGGGTTCACCCAAATCAAGGAGAACACTAGAGGGTTATGTTCACTAAATTCAGACCACTGCACACCAAAGTTCTGCACAAACTGAACTAGAAAAGCTGAAACCAACACATAATCAATAATGGTGTTAGACCCTCTAACCTTATAAATAGGGACAGTGTGCTCATCCTGGTCCTCTCCGGTGTCAACCAAGTGGAAATCTGAATGCAAATCATCTAGGCCACTTCCCTCAGTGAAGTGTTCCTAATGTCTATCTTTTTTTAAACCCTACAACAAGAGTATCTTCAGTTTTGTAGCAACCCAAGGGGCATGGATAAATATAAAAATCTCCCAATAAGACCAATACATGGGGAGCTTTCAATTTCCCTCTAATAGTCTGCAAAAACGATTGTATGAGCCCAGATGTTCTGTGGGGGTTATCTGATCAAACGAATTATAACAATTTAGCAGGAAAATGTTTGGTATCCCCTCAAAATCTAGTTTAACAACAAGTACATTTTCTGTACCTGAGGCAATCTTTGTTGTTGTGCACCCAATCCCAGGGAAATCAAAGTGAGCAGACCCCTTGTTGCTCTCTCTGCCAGCAAGGATTTAGCCGGCAGAAAGGAGGTATATCTATCCAAATAAAAAACATGTTCAGTTTCCCAAGTTTCTTGGAAACCCACTATATCAAATTATCTACAGTTTTCTAACCAGGTTACATTTTCCCTTTTGCTACTTATCCCCTGGGGGGGGGGGGCTAGCAGCAAATTGTAAGATGAGAAGGAGTCTTGCCCTGAACCAGAGAAGAGGGCGGGGCCAAGCCCTGTTTGGGGCAACTCACTTCTACTCTGAGTCAGTCATTACCCTCCTTGTCTCCCAGCAGCTGAAATCTGTTCCTCAGATCCAAAGGTGCAACTTGGCTTATATATTGGAGGACTGGCCTGACCATATATTGGGTGAATATTTTCTAGACCAGTTATCTTTTTCTCCAAAACCGGAGGATAGAAAAAAACCTAGTGGAAGCACTTGAATACCCAATGCAAACCCTCCCTCCACAGAGTTGCCAAAAATCCGTCATCTAACAATATCCAGCTGTCTAAAATTTAGTACAATGCAATCCCCTTCAAGCAATTTTTGGATGTGACCTAACCAGTCCACTCACCTAGCCATGATGATTTTTCTGCTGTCACATCTTGGCAAACAGCCCTTAAATGAGCTCCAATGTGAGGCTTTACATATAAGTTCACTTGTGGTCTCCTCAACCAATGCAGATAATCTCAGAGCATTCGTCAAAATAGCCACAAAATAGGTAGAATCTAGAGGGATTTGGAGTCTGTAGGCTGGCACCCTCTTCTGCCTGCGAGCAAGAGATGTTGGGACCTCTTTCCCATGCCTTCAGGTCTCAGCACCTTGAGAAATTATCACAATAGGCTTTTGAATAGCAGCACTGTCCGGGATATGGCCGTCACCCTGGCCGGCATCATCTATACCCTGCTCCACACCTAAGTTATTCCCCCCTCTGAAAGCAGGTTGCGGCAAGTTAAAAGCTGCCGGTAATGGGGGCTGAGTACCTCTCAAGTTAATACCCTAATTCTGAATATCTATACCCTGATACAGCTGGAGTTACACAGTGAGAAGGGACTTCATCCCCCTTGGCTAGGTCACATTGTGGCTTTTTTAGATTCATCAAGCATAACTCTATCACATTCATGCGGGTTCTGATAGGGAACAGTTGGACATCTATAACACCCTCAATCCACTTCAAATTTTTCTCCAAATCATACTCACCTGCAGTGAAGGGAACATGCTCCTTACAATGGCCAGGTGGAGCTCGCTACATTGCCATAACATCACATCTACTTCATTTCTTCTGTTTGGGGGCCGGTTCGACCGGTGATGTCACCCTCTCCGCTCTCGAAATATAAGAGAAGCTCTCCCATTAACTTCAGGTGAGTGCATTTTGAATGTCGAGTCCCCTGGGGAGCTGGTAACACCCCGCTCCTACTGATAGAGCATGGGTACTCATAGTACGGCCCGCGGGCCGCCTGCGGCCCGGCAAGACTTCCTTGGCAGCCTGCGAACCTTGCAGACATCGTACCTGTGTTTTTTAAAAACAATTTAAAGAGTGTCCACATACACTGCCGGTTGCAGGAGCGCGACTCTGAGAGACTCTGCTCTGTGGGGGGCGGGCGATTCCAGTGATAGTCAGAGTGGAGATGCAGGGGTGCTAAGAAGAGGTGAAATACAACAAAGCCTCATTAACATGTAACATGTCACTGGCGTGTGAAGGCTGTCAGCATGGTCCAAAAACTGCGTTCAGTCAAATCAATTTCATTGGCCACTACCCCAATGACTCGTTCCTTAATGGCATCAATACTTGTAGGCTTTCGTTGGGCAACAGAGGCTACCATTGTCTTATGCTTCCCCATTTAACAAACGGAGCTTGTAACTAGTAACAAAAGGGGTATCCAGTAGAGTAGCTAGCCCTATGGCCGCCCGTGTCGGTCCCTGCTTTTGCTGCCCTGCGGCGGCCCTGTTGAAGATCGGGTTGGGGTGGGGGTGCTGGCTACGGTCACAATGTATGGGGCGTAGACTGCCCCCTCTTGCTACGCCACTGGGGGTATCTCACCATGCGGGCGGCTGTGGACCCGCCTCAAAGTTAAAGGGCTGATGGTCAGTAAAGTCCTGGAAGACAACGCGCTCTCCTTACTGCAGGATGCCCAAATTATCGTTATAGCATCAGGAAAGTGAAGGCAGGTGTGGGCTGCAGTGGACCCCACCTCGAAGTTAATGGGCTGCTGGTCAAAGAAGTCCTAGTAGACAAAATGTTTCCCACACTGCGGGACGCCCAAATGCACTTTATAGCGCCAGCAAAGGGAAGGCATGGTGTAGGTGCAGGGGACCCCACCTCGAAGTAAAAAGGGCTGCTGATCAGTGAAGTCCTGGTAGACAGCACGCTCCCTGCGCTGATGGACACCCAAATGCACTTTATAAAGCCAGCACAGTGAAGGCAGGTGCGAGCTGCAGCAGACCTCACCTCAATGTTAACACCTTGGGTGCTTGCCTGATTTTTCCCCTGTGCTGAACTTTATAAATTCCCATTGTTCATGACGAGCTCAGCTCGTCATGAGCACCCTAGAGGTATACCTCATGACGAGCTGAGCTCGTCATGAGAGCATGGAAGGGGTTAAAGGACTGCTGATCGGTGAAGTCATGGTCGACACCGCGCTCCCCCACAATACAAGAAAAATCCGAAAGGAATTTAGAATAATAGGATACATATTAATATATAGAAAAACACCAAAACAAATGTAATCAAACCAGTTGAATCGTAGTTATGAATTTTTAAAGTTTTAATATAAACAAGCACTTAAAAGATCAAAGCGCCAACCCCAGGTATATCGTCCAGGGAGACCAGGGAAAATTCACAGGTTAGGGCTGACCGCAATGGAGCGTTGGTCAGATACACAAGGTGAATGGGCCCCGTGTTGGTTTACCTTCAGACTTCAAATACATTTTGAAGAAAAGTCCAGGAGAAGGCATAGTTCAGGGGGGGATTTACAGCAGGCTGTGCCAGGGGAGGAGTCATCGTCACTGCGGAGCACTAGCCTAAGTCTGGTGAAGCCATCGATGGAGGCAGAAAAAAGCTCAGAGTGGGAGAAGCCATATTTCAAGGCCGAGGAGGTCTATGTTGCAGGGGAGCCTGTCGCTAAGGAGCTGGTGAAGATTTTTACCTTTGGTCAGCATTTTACAAATTGAAAACCTCCACCAGTACGAAGCTGCAAAGTGTAGCCGAAGAGGGCTCCATGTGGCTGGATACCATTACTCGGAGGTCCCAATAAATAGAATTTACAGCTGCGAAGAAGAACATTGCAGGAACTATGGGCAAGTCAGGCCAACCAGAGATGTACCTTGGGTGGATCAGCTAGCATGTAGGTCTTGGCCTTCTGTTGGTTCTTCTGGCACTTGTTAGTGACAATGTTTCCAAGTACTACCTTTAAGGGTTAGGCAGGGACAGCGCCTTCATGGGCCCAGGATTTTGGGGAGCGCCAATTGGGGGTTAGGACTCACTCCAGCAGAGGTCAGGTGCAGGGTTTAAGGTCTCTGGAGCTTGTTATGTCCCTGTAGCTCACACAGGAGGCCAGGCAACTAACCCTTGGAGTCACTCTGCTAGTCCTGGATTCAAGAAGTAAGTCTGGCCTCAGGCAGTAGGACAGTCCACTGTGGAGCAAGGAAGGTCTCAAGCAGCAGGGCAGTCGTCTGGCAGCAGCAGGGCAGTCGTCTGGGAAATAAGGCAGGCCTCAAGCAGCAGGGCAGTCTCTGGGGTACAAAGCAGTCATTCTGAATGCTCCCATAGGTCCAGGAGTGTGCTGAAGATGTGTTCTGGAGGTCCAATATTTATACCTGGTGCCGCCTTTGAAGTGGAGGAATTTACTAGGCTACCCCCACATATGGTTCTGGAAAGTTCTTCCCTTCCCCTGCCAAGGCTCCAAGAAGTCTGAGGTGACAGAATGTAAATGCCAGGATCCTTTGTGTGTGTGCTGGAGGGAACCCTTTGAAGTGCAAGTGGGGCAGGGAACAGCTCTGTTCCAAGCCATACTGGCAGATGGCCCATCTTCACAATACCTAGTCACCTTTTGTCTCATTGTCTGAGAGGAATATATAAAGCACAACGGTTAAGCTATTCACAGTCAGGTGATGCAGGACATAGACAGCAGGCATATAATGGTTAGGACAAAAGTGGTAATTTCAGAATTTTCACTTCAATTCAAAATAACTTTATTCAGAATCTTTTTATTGATCCATAAAAATACATATAATAAAGGACATAATACAATAAAAAAATTAAACATAATTCCAAACATTATAGTCTAACAACTCATTCAATACATTGTTTAAGAAATTGTCACTTAAAGTCCTAATTTGCCATTAAAGCTAATTGTAAATTACAATTCATTTGAATCCAATCTTGACAGACTTATCTGCTCCCAATCAGAAAGTTAATATTTATTAATTGTATGTAGGTAACCCAATGCTAACCAATGAAACAGATAGGCTTTCCACTAGAGTAATGAGGCTCAGAGGGGCCAGGCCAGCACAGTACTGGAAAACAGTCTCAAAATCCTTTAAGTCTATTTTTCACCTGCCAGTGTTCACATCCCCTGCACACATTAGGTTGGAGTTTGGCCTGGTAAAATAAACCGTGGGCATGCAGGGTGGTTTTTTGAACTGCTGTCAAAGCCTTAAACTTGCTAAAGAGGACCCATTGGGCCACCACCTATGGCTGGAAATACAGAGAAAGGATTGTTCTCCCATGAAGGCTTTCTTACAAAAGTCACTCATCACCCTTCTCCTCTCATCTATATGGGCCACAAATCTGAGCTGGAGCGAGCTGAAAATGATAATAAAACTAAATTCCACAGCATTGTGTTTTCTTGAACACAAGAAGTCACTGTCAAGGAGGAGTCATGGTTGGCTAACACTCAGCAATTATACAAAAGTATCCCCCCCAAGAGTACTTAGTGATACCTTATAGCAATTATACCAAGGAGCAGTTTTTAAAATTCAAACTGAGGATACCGTCTACATCAAATCACTATCCAACTTGGAGAAGAAAGGAGAGCGGGGACCTCTGCAGGTTCTGGGGACAAGCACCAGAAGACTTTATTCATGTATGGGCCCGATCCACAGAACTAACTTAAGACAAAATCCAAAACGTACTACTTTTGGTATTCACAGAAGGCATTTAGTAGTAGTAAAGTTAGGATTTTGTCTTAAGTCTGTCTTAAGTCTGTCTTGAGTCTGTCCTAAGTTTGTCTTAAGTCTGTCTTAAGTTTGTCTTAAGTCAAACTTAAGACAAAATCCTAACTTTACTACTACTAAATGCCTTCAGTGAATACCAAAAGTAGTAAGTTTAGGATTTTGTCTTAAGTTAGTTCTGTGAATCTGGCCCGTAGTGTGTCTATGCAAAGTTACCCTGAATGATTGTAAGAAAATCCTACGTAAAGACTTTATTAAGAGAGGGATAAGATCAGGCAGAGATGTCGCCACTGCATGCTTTAATACTATTGACCTAAGCCTGAACTGTGCAGTGGTAAAATTTATTAGGCTAATGGAGAAAAAGGTACTGGCCATAGAAAGTAAAAAGGCAGAGAGTCCCAGCAAGTAGGGTGAGGCTCAGCCATTGGTGCACTCCTGGCAATGACTAAAGGGGAGATATGCAGGGGCTATAATAAAAGTAGGTACATTTGAACTTTCATATTGAGATCACAATTTGTGGCATCAATAGCAAGAGTTTGAAGAGAACATAAGGTTTAACGTCTTAGCTCAGTCACAGGTAACTGTGGCACAGAGTAGTCACTGTTCACTGCTAGGCCTTACCCCCGTGCTAAGCCTTTTTTTTGGCTATTTGGGGTAGTTCAGGCTTAGGCCCCTGTAACCTTTTGTCCACATAAGGTATTCACACCAAATTTGCATACTTTTTTCCAATAGGATTCTAAAGGTACCCATGGTTTTTGGATTCCCCCTGAGGGGACCGAGAAATTGGCAAAAATACAGCTAATTTGGTTTTCTTTTATAGGAAAAATGGGGGGAAAGTGCTGCAGAAGAAAGCACCTGTTTTTTCTCTGCAAAAGATATCAGCAAAGTTTTTTTGGTGTGCTAAAATCACCATCTTCCCAGCTTTCAGGAACAGGCATACTTTTCTCAGAAAACCAAAATGTTCTAAACAGTTTGAGACATAGCTTATTTTTCCTATTTTTTGTGCTTTCAACCTCCTTCCAGTTAGTGGTAGAAATGGGTGTGAAAGCAATAAAGGATCAAACAGAACTATACATTTCTGAAAAGTAGGTAAAATTCTAAATTCAGCAAGAGGCCTTTTGTGTAGATTCCTCAAGGTTTTTCCATAGAAACTAACAATTGAAATAAAAAAATTGGAATTGAGTTTGAAAAGACAGGCATTTGTGCAACGTTTTCACCTGTAACTTCTTCTAAGTATGAAAGATTTCTGAAAGCAATATAAAGTTATGTCCGCTGGACCCTTCTGGTTGCGGGGATATATAGGATTTGTACGTTTACCAAGAACCCGAGGGACCCAAAGCCAATAACTGAGCTGGGTCTTGCAATGGTTTTTCATTGTGTACCGGGTATATAGCAATTCATTGGGTAAAATATAAAGAGTGAAAAAATGGGTACCAAGGAAAACTATATATTTCCAAAATGGGAACAGAATATAGAGTTTAGAAACCATGGTTATCTGCACACCTCTGAAATTGTGGGTACCCATACAAGCACATGAATTAGAGGGCAATTTTCAAAATGACTTAATTTTTACATATTGTCTTACATTTGGAAGGCAGAAATGCAAAGAAAGTCAATTAGTAATAACACTTGTTCCACTATTCTGTGTTTTCCTATGTCTCCCGATAAAAATGTGACAAAAATGCAGGTGCCCCCCTTGCAAAAACCAGGTCATTTTGTGATAGATCATTTTGATGTCTCCGCAATGCATTTTGGGCCCTTCCCTGCTGACGGGTACTTATCCCACCCACACAAGTGAGGTACCATTTTTAACGGGAGACCTGGGAGTACACTGGGTGGTAGGAAATGTGTGTCAGCCAGAAATTCCACAACTTTCCCACACAGAAATGTTAGAAAAATTTGATTCTTTCAGCTAAATTTGAGGTTTACAAGGGGTTCTGAGTAGGAAAACTATGGGGGATCCATGCAAGTCACACCTCCCTGGACTCCTCCAACAAAAATGTCGAGTTTTGGTAGGTTTCACTAGACGGCCATTGAACCTTTGGACCAAAAACGCAAGTGCCCACCTTGCAAAATTATGTGGTTTTGTGATAGATAATTTGGATGCCTCCTCAATGCATTTTAGCTAAATTTGAGGTTTGCAGGGGATTCTGGGAAGGAAAAAGTTTGGGGATCCATGCAAGCCATACCTCCCTGAACTCCTCCGGATGTGTAGTTTTCAGAAATGTCTGGATTTGGTAGTTTTGCATAGATGGTCGTCAAGCCCGGGACCAAAAATGCAGGTGCCCCCGTGCAAAACCAGGTCATTTTGTAAAATATCATTTTGATATCGCCACAATGTATTTTGGGCCCTTCCCTAAAGCGAGTACTTAGCCCACCCACACAAGTGAAGTATAATTTTTATCGGAAGACCTGGGGAAATGATGGGTGGTAGGAAATGTGTGTCAGTAAGTGATCCCACAACTTTCCCACACATAAATGTGGGAAAATGTGATTTCTTTCAGCTAAATTGAGGTTTGCAAGAGATTCTAGGTAGGAAAACATTGGGGGATCCAGGCAAGTCACACCCCCCTGGATTTCCCCATTGGTCTAGTTTTCAGAAATCTCTGGGTTTGGTAGGGTTGTCTAGATGGCAGTCGAGCCCTGGACCAAAAACGCAGGCTTACACGCCGATCGACACAGACCAGAGGAGCACTCTCCCTTGACATAAAATTATGGACTAAGTTTGATAAAATAACAGTTTTAATGGATTCCAGAAATACTGAAGAGGAATAGAGGATACACTTACTTCTATATTATTTTTGATTTATGGAGATCGTTGTCATACGGTACTGTCTATGATTATATTTTTATGACTATGATATTGAGTATCAGTCCTGATGAAGTCTATTTGGTATAACAACCAATGACGAAACATGTGGTGCCTACTGAGTTGGATACATTTAAAAGAACATATAAACTCAACGAGGAAACAAGAACTTTTTTGTACTTACCTGCTTGAATGTTGTGTTGCTCAAGGGTTGCATTATTTGATTCAAGTTAAGGACTCTGTCCTTAACATTTCTCGAGGGTGCTAAGTGGTCACCCTTTCCCTTTGGAGCACCGTTAAATAAATAGTTGTTTTCTTAATTATGTGGGGTTACTGAGGGGTTTGCACAAAAGATAGTCCATGCCACTTATAACCTTTAATGCCAAAAACGCAGGTGCCCACCTTGCAAAACCAGGTAGTTTGCAATTGATCATTTTAATGTCTCCACAATTCATTGTGGGCCCTTCCCTGCTGTGGGTACTAGACCCACCCACACAAGTGAGGTACCATTTTTATAGGGAGACTGAGGGGAACTCTGGGTGGTAGGACATTTATGTCAGCTTGGTGATCCCACAGCTATCCCACACAGAAATGTAAGAAAAACATAATTTTTTCAGGTAAATTCTGATGTCTCCACAGTACGTTTTGGAACCTTCCCTGCTGTGGGTACTTGGCCCACCCACACAAGTGAGGTACCATTTGTTTCAGGAGACTTGGGTGAACGCTGGGTGGTAGGAAATTTGTGTCAGGCCGGTGATCCCACAACTTTCCCACACAGAAGAATGAGAAAAATTAGATTTTTTTCAGCTAAATTTGAGGTTTGCAGTAGATTCTTGGTAGGAAAACATTGGGAAATCCATTCAAGACACACCTCCCTGGACTCCTCAGGGTGCCTAGTTTTCAGAAATGTCTGGGTTTTATATGTTTCCCTTGATACCTACTGAGCCCGGGACCAGAAACACAGGTGACTCCCTCGCAAAACCAAGTCTTTTTGTGATTGTTAATTTTGAAGTCTCCACAGTACGCTTTGGGTCATTTCCTGTTGTGAGCTCATTTCTTGCGACTAGATGCGTCATTGGTGTCGCAAGGAGGGAGTATCGAGAAGTGGTGCATTGCTGCTTTCAGACAGCGATGCGCCACTTCACATAAATAAGGCCCCTAGATTGTAAAAATGTAGCGATTTGCTAGGTTTCCCTAGGTGCTGACTCCACTAGGGCCCAAAATCCACATCTAGGCACATTGCAAAAAAAAAGGAAATGCCTAGTGGGTTTTTGCCGACCTGGGGGGGCAGATCGGGGGCTACTGCCTAGATATGTGTTCATCTTTTTGGGAGGGGCATTGGCATGCCCATTCTGGGCAGCCCCCATCCCTACGTATAATAAACAACCTAATCCCTGGCTGCTAGTGGGCTTTCTGCCCCCCACCCCCAAGGAGATTAAGGGCTATCGTCCCAATTTGCCTCCCGGGGTGGCAGAGAGACTGTGGCAATGTTTCCAACATCGGTTTATAAAAATAAAGTGTATTTTTAGCTTTAAATAGACATAAAAATGACAAAAATATATTGAAGAAAGCCGATGATAAAGATTGTCAAAGGTAAGTAAAATTACTTTATGTTTAGATACAATAAATTGTTGAACTCAGTTCATTGCCAATGAGCTAAAACACCTGCTAAAGCTCTCTTGGACTAATCACAACTAGCCAGTTACAGGGACCACTCCGGTCCATTGGGACAGTTACCTGTGCTGTCAGCAGTCTTAGGGTCCTCAGTGCGCTTTTCTTCTGTTAACAAGGTACCGTCAAGAAATGGTCCTGATGTTGGGGATGCCCGAGGCTGAGATGATGGAGAAGCTGCAAAGATGTGGTGAGACTTCTTGGAGCCAACCTCGTATCCACGAGTGTCAGAGGTAATCTCTGGCAGCAGGTTTCAGTCTCCGATGGTGCGGAGGGGAGTCCAGTGCAGGTCTAGTTGCCGCTCTTCAACTGGTCTCCCAGTTCCAGCAGTCTTCAGCCGTTGCTTGTAGATAATTTTCTCCCTCTGGGTGAGCCACCAGAGTCCACTTCTTTGTCAGCCATTTGGTACACAGGCTTGTGGATACCTTAGACAGGTGAAGACTCCTGCAGAATTCCTCCAACTAGCCCTTAGAGTCACTTCTTCTGTCCTGGCACCAGCGAAGCTCTTTTCAATGGGTGGGCACAGTCCTCTTGGCAGTTCCCTTGGATGCAGCAGGTGCAGTCCAGTCTTTGGTTCACACTCTCTTTTCTGGTTCCAGGAAGCAGCAAGGCAGTCCTTCTTCTGTCTTCTTTCCAGTCAAGTAGTGATCTGAGAACAGTGTGTCTGATGTGCCAGTTTCATGACATTTTTGGGAGGGGAGGGCTCACTAGCCACTGAGTCAATAGTTTCCACAAGGCAATCATTCCCAAATTACAACACTGATTCTGGGTTGGGCCATCAAACAATCCCTGGATAATCCTCTCTACCAAATTCAAGATGACGTAAGCCCTCTTCCCCTGTGAGATGCCTTGGGCACACTCCTGAGGTGCACCCAGCATAATAAGCCACCTTGCATGGAAAAATGATTTTGCGGGCATTTTTCTCTCTGCTGGAGGAGATGCCGGGTTGTCTCCCTAGCGAAAGGATCGGGAATGCTAGGTGTTAACACCATTTGCTTTACTGAGGCAATATACTCTCTGAAGCTTGGCCATCTGTGGCAAATGCCCTGTAATCATACTGATGCAGAAAGTCACACCTCATTCTGTCAGCGGTTCTCTTTGTTCCCTTTTCTTGGGAGTGCGTCATGGTTCTTAGCAGTGGAGCAGCATGTTCTCTTGGGTGACACCTGCTGCAGATAGTAAGGAAAGGCTACTTGAAGTTAGGGCAACAAACAAGGCAGGACTGGGAACCCAAAGCACCCTGACAGTTCTTTCAGACCAGCCCCCGGGAAGGTGGGGTGCACGGGGGGATTGCAACTGTGAAGCACTGCTGCTTTTTTTTTTACTGGGGGCCAATATTGCAGCACTGCTGCAAAACTAGCCACCAGTGGAAAAAAGTCCTCCACCATTGAAAAACAGCCTACAAGAAAAAATGCCTGACTCCTGCTACAGCCAGTTCAGCCCTGGCAATAAAGTGGATACTTTCTAAAGTCACCTTTCTATTGAAAGCTGACCTTCGAACTGATCTCAGGAATCAGTCTGGTTTATTGTAAAGAATAATTTGAGAAGGTGAACAGTGGTGGCTGCCACAAACAAAGGGTGGTGAGGTGGGTGGAGGGAATGCAGAAGGGAAACATGGGAGAGGGAATGCGGGGATGGGAGAGCAGAAGGGGGAGCACGGAGGGGGAGTGCAGGGGGGGTCACGTGGGTGGGAGGGAGCAATAATATACACATATTTTTTTAACTTACCTGAAGCCGCCAGCCGCCTCCCACATCATGCCTCCTGTCCTCTTCCTGGTCCCAGCAGCCCCTGGGGCAGACTCCCATTCAATCCCTGTGCTTTGGAGTAGCACGGGGATTGGTCTGAGTGGGCTAGAAAGACGCTCGATTCAGATCAGGGAGTCTGTGGGGTTTCTCAATGCAGCCGAGCAGGAGAAACCTGTGTGCGCAAGTGTGTTTGGCAGGCTGGAGACAGCCTGCCAAACACATATGCCCAATTAGGAAGTGCACATAGCACTCCTCCTCCCCCGCCTCGGCCTCCCCCTCTCTATAGTACTGGTTTAGAGCCAACACATGAAAAATAAAACGATTCTAGAACATCTTTTTATTTTTAATTTGCTGGATCTGAGCCAGGCAGTGGAGGATGCTCCTCTGCCATAGCGGAGGAGCCGCCGCTGACTGTGAAGTAATATCTATGGTGGTCTTAAACGGAAATTAGCACTTAGTGGGGTGGCTAGAAATATGCCAAGTTATCTAATGGTACCACCAGCCTTGCTACAACGTAATTTGCAAATTCGTGTTTTATCTGTCAAGGCATCTTAAACACAAAAGGAACATCCCCCTATTGTTAATAATAAACACCCTGCCCGGTGGGCTACCAAGGCCTTTCCTGGGGGTGGATTACTAATATTAAAGAGGAAGGATTTGACCTGGCAAAAGGGTTTATTTTGCCCTGTTGAGTTGTCAATTTTGAATCTTCCTGACTAGGCTGCAGTGTCAGGCCCTGGAATCATATTTTTACCTTGTTACTGCAGTGGTAGCACAATCAAGTGCTGCAGGTCACTAGTTACATTTAAGTTACTAGTCCTGGGAACGTCTGGTGCAACATACTAGGGACTTATAAGTAAGTTAAAGGAGCTAATCGGGTATTAGCCAATTGTACACATTGATCCCCAACACCCCTCACTTGACTTTGTCTATAAATCGACAATAGATCAAGTTGGCCAATTTTTCATTTCTAAGGGGAAAGGCATTAGGGCTCCCGCTAAACCCTCCACTCTTTGTAAACCATGGTATACTGAACATTGTAAGAGCACTAGGAAAAACCTGACTAGAGCTCTGCTTTCGGGTGACCCCGCACTGGTTAGAGCGGCCAGGGGGGATTATCTGAAAGCATTGTATCTGGCCAAACGGGAGTGGGAGGAACGACATTGGCAGGAACTCTCCTCGGCTGTGAGCAGCAGGAACTCAAATCTCTTTTGGGATTTGATTAATAAAACAAGGCAGGGAAAATCGCAACCTCTGGCTGTTCATATAACTAGTCAGCAATGGTTTACTCACTTTTCAGCCCTATATGGCGACTTAGAGGACACATCGAGTTCTGGTGCGAATGGGTTGGGCGTTGGGGTTCTACCGGATGAGACTGTCTTGTCATTTTCGTCCTCAGAAGTAATGATGGCAATCAGACACCTTACCCCTAAGAAAGCCGCTGGGCAGGATGGGATCCCCGGAGACTTGCTGATGGCTGAGCCTGAAGTCTGGGCCAAACTAATTGCCAGAATAATAAATCTAATCATGAGGGGTCACCAAGTACCAGACTCCTGGAAAGGTGCCGAGGTAGTTACTGTGCACAAGAAGGGGGCAAGAGATGACCCTGCGAACTACAGACCCATTAGTCTGATTGACATCATCCAGAAAGTGGTCGGCAGGGTCATCATCTCGCGAGTAGATGACTGGATAGAGGAGGCTAGTGTTCTTTCCCACTTACAAGCGGGGTTCAGAAGGAAGGTTGGCACGATGGACCAGGTCTTTCGTTTTTTTGCAATCTATTGGAAGGCGGTGACCATCAAGAAAGGCAGTTTGTATATGGCCTTCATAGATCTCAAGACTGCATTCGACCTGGTCCCTCGTGCAAAACTTTGGCAAATACTTGGTGAAATGGGGTTTCCCAGTAGTCTTCTGTCCCTCATAACGAAGTTGCATGAGGGGAATTATGCGCGGGTTAGATGGGGATCGCAGGGACAACTAACAGATAGGATCCCTGTGCGGAGAGGAGTACGCCAGGGCTGTGTTATGGCTCCGACCCTCTTCTCCCTATTTGTAAACGGAGTGGTGGACCATCTGAAGGGGGAAGAGACGGATGCCCCATCCCTGGCGGGGGAGAGAATCCCCACACTCCTCTTCGCGGACGATACCCTATTAATATCCAAATCCCCGGTGGGCTTACAAAAACTTTTGAACCTGTTTAGCTCCTTTTGCACTACTCGAGGCTTAACCATCAACACATCGAAAACCAAATTGATGGCTTTTGCCCCCTCAAAAAGATTTAAAAATCATTTCGTGCTTAATAGTGCCCCCCTTGAGCTGGTCACATCCTTTGACTATCTAGGAGTCCGGATAAATAGTCGTATGACCTGGAAAGATCACCTTTCCAAAATGCTACTTAGTCATCATCGAGTTTCCGGGGTGACGTTGAAGGAACTCCGGGAATCAAGTAGCAAACCGGTCTCTCCAGTTATGGCCATCTATGAGGGACAGATTCTACCGGCAGCACTATATGGCTCTGAACTTTGGGGGTTCGAAGGGGTTTCAGACCTGATGGTGGCGGAAAACAACTTCTTCAGGAAAGCGGTTGCTCTTCCCGCTTCAACCCCAATGATCCCCCTAAGATTAGATCTGGGCAGAAGATCTTTAAAAGACTTGGTGAGGCTACGCCCGTTGCTTTTTTGGTCCCGACTAAGAAGAACCGAGGAGCTTGCTAAGTATGCAGATGGGTTGGACGATTTACTCCTGCTGGACACATGTAACAAAATAGGATGGTTAAAAAAATTGAAAGATCTGGCCTTTAATCTGGGTCTAAGAGAGGCATGGGAGTCACAATCCCCGCCACCTAAAGCTGTTATAAAAAAACTTTACTGGGATTGGGTACAGAGCAAGGCCACGAGGGCTATGAATGTGGGTTCTCTTACTGACCAATTTTTATCAATTAAGTGTGTGAGGAAATTGGAACCCTTTCTAGACCTGATAACTAAACCGTTGGATCGAGCACTGTATCTGAAATTGCGTTATGGGACTCTCCCGGTGCATGAGTTTACGGCAAGATGGTCAAACTCTGATGCCCTCCCGCGTACCTGCCCCGGCTGTGCGGCCCCAAAGGAATCGGT
The DNA here is from genome assembly GCF_964261635.1 of Lissotriton helveticus. Classification (NCBI taxonomy): domain Eukaryota; kingdom Metazoa; phylum Chordata; class Amphibia; order Caudata; family Salamandridae; genus Lissotriton; species Lissotriton helveticus. The sequence continues at coordinate 602,581,184 of NC_136073.1, forward strand.
GGCCCACCTGTTTTTTGCATGCCCAGCTTACAAAGGGGCGCGGAAATTCTGGCTGAAACCCGTCTGCAGGGAATTAGGGTTGAGGTGCCATAGCCAGGCACTTCGTGTCCTCTCTACAGACTCTTCATCTGCCCTCATGATCTGTGGGGTGGCTAAATTTTTGGGAAATGCATGGTTGATACGCTCCCGTTTACTAAATTGTTCCCGGGGGGCTTTTTTAGGCCGTCCCTAACCCTGATGAGCTGTAAAATTTTTCAAAAGGACTTCTCCTTGTTTTTATTGTATTTTATAATCTTTTATTGGTAAAATGGAACTGTATATGTTTATGTATTCTTTTATGGTGATAAATTGCCGAATAAAGATATTACAACAGTACACATACTTTGATGGACAAAGCACAGATACTAAGGCCTGGACAGCAGTGCCCAGTGCACTAAAGAGTCGAAAAACCAGCCGCATTAGTAAAAAAAACGTGGGGGTGATCATACAAGAAGAGGTCCTTTCCTACAACTGCCAATGTAGGAAGCACCCCACTTTAAAGGCAGCAGGGATCTGTCCTGTTGCCAGTCTCTGGGACCCACACATAGGACTGCCAAGTGAAGCCCTCTAAGACGGTTGGCCCATCAGCACTGAAGGAGCTGCTGGGGTGTGTAAATGCCTTTGCTTGAAGTGTGTTGTTTAAATGTTGCCACTTCCACAGCATTAGGTACCTGAGAAAGACAATAGCTGGACCTCTCTCTGTTAGTTTCTAGATACCATTGGCGGCTGGCATCCAGGGGAAGGGCAGGGGGAGTGTGCAAAATATTATTAAAAATAAGACTTACCTAACGTGATGTCCTCGTGCCGGTCCTCTTCTTTGCAGGAACTGGAACTGGATGCTGGGAACTCACTTGTCCAATCGTGGCGCTGCTCACATGCAGCATGTGAGCAGTGCCTTGATTGGAGGGAGTGCCCTTACTCGGCGCTCCACAGTGCACCGGAGGCCTGCACTTACTTTCAACCCAGCTGTCTTAAGACAGCTTGGTTGAGAGGTTTAAAGTGAGCATGTATGGCAAGTGGCAAGAAGGCCAGCCAAAAATACATGCACACTGAATTAGACAGTCCACCCTTCTCCCTGCTGTTTTCAGTCAGCAGCCGCCTCGCCGCATCCTGACGCTCGACTTGAGACGAGGGATGAAAAATAAAATTGTAATGAACCACCATTTTATTTTTCATCTCTGAGGCTTTGGAAGGGATTTTCAGTGGGGCGAAGCTCCTCCCCTACAACGAAGGAGCTGCCCTTGCTAGATCCAAACCAACACTAGAAAAATCCCATGTCCAGTAGGAAACTTGGGACGTCACTTGCAATATTTTGATGCACGGCTGCGCAGCAAGCCTTCCAACTACACTGCCATGCGCCAACAGAAAAGGGCAGGAACGTGCCATATCTACAATACATGCCACATTTCTGTCCTTTTTCCCTACGCTGGCGCACAATGGGCTGCCATGCGCCACTGCAGGCACCCTTGCGCTATGGTGCAAGGGTGTCTGTGTTGTAGGGGTGATAGTTTTTGTGCAGGAGGGGATACCTTCATGAACAAAAACAGTCATGAGAGGTGTGAGAAGTTGGCCTGACATATGCTGTCCACTATTCTAGTGGGCACCTTGCACCAGTCCAAACAACCCTTATTGATGATAGGTTTAAGACAACCTTTATTGAATGCTATCCTAGTGGTAGCTATGGAGAGCAGCTTTCAGGCTATGTCTTGAAGGAGTGTAAAGCAGATTGGCTTACCAGATTATAATCTCTTGAGTGTCTAAATGAAAAGAGAACCACACAAGGTATATACATAAAGTATATGTATTTATTTCTAAACACTCTCTAGTAATCCCTTTATGAGATTACAGAGCAAAGTACACACTTTAAACAATATAGAACTTCAGTAAATAGCACAATATACACTGGGCCCCGGGGGGGACCAAACCATATATTAAGAAAGTGGTATAAGAACAACGACTTTACTAGACACAAGGCCTAGAGCCTGTAGAATCACTAGGACCACAAGGATCCACCCAAGATAGTGACACGGGGACCCACGGGGATGCGTGCAGTGTGAGAACACAGGGGAAAGTCTTGGTTGGAATTTTAAAGATTAAGGACACTTAGGAGAGGATTTTGAGCAAACCCCTTTAGACTAAAGGGGTTCCAGGGCCAACACCCATGGGCGCACTGTAGTACTCAAATTAACTCACCCAGGGAAGCCGGGTGCATAGGTGTCTTTTGGTGTCAGGAATCGTCATTGATTTCAATGGTGACCTGCTGCAAAGTGCTGCTGCCATGGAGAAGAAAACTGTCCGGTGTGATCCAAGCCTGGATCGAAGATGTGAGGAACTTGAAAGCAGAGGGGACAGAGTATGAGTCACTTGCCAGTGACCAGGGGCACGAAAGACGAATGCCCACCAATGTCGGGTGTTTCAGGTGCGAAGAGGTGAAGATTGTCTCTGCAACCACGAGGACCCGGAGGTGTCGATGATGACCAGGAGCTGGATTAAAACTGTCCCACAAAGGATATCGAGTGCTGCGGTGTTGGTGCCCGGATTGAACCCAACAATCCTTGGCAACTGCAACCCATGCAGGAAGAGAAAAGATGCTTCGGTGTGGACCAGCAAGGTCCGGGGGACTCATCAAGTGGTGGAGAGTCAGGGCACATCTGGGTCAAAGCTGCCTTCTCAGGGACCCACCAGTCGATTGATCAGGGATAGCGAAGGTACCTCAGGGCAGCTCACGGAACATTTACGGAATCTTTGGTGGAAAAGGTGATCGTGGTCTGGGCTACAAGTAACCCAATGCACAGCCTCAAGAAACATTGAGAAGCTAATGCACTTGCAAATGTGCACGATTTCCAGGGGTTCCAGTTCCACGGTACCCACGAGGGCTGCAGGTCTCAGCTGTTGCTGGGGACTCAGGTCGGCCTCGGGGAAGTCTGGAAATCCACCTCCTGTGTTGCAAATACTTCGGAGTCCGGCGAGAGCTTCGGAGATGCAAACCTGTCAGATGCCTCTTTGGTGCCTGCCACGCAGGGGAGTAACTCCTTTACTCCAAGGGAGATTCTTCAGTTATCCAGTGTAGTGCAGATCGTCAAAGTTCCAGGATTCAGTATCAGAGTTTTGTCCAGGTGTAATTTAAAGTCCTGTTGCCAGGGGTTCCTATCTTATACCCAAGGAAGGGGTGGGACAAACTCTGGGGACCCACCTAGGGGAGGGTTTGGAAAGAGGGGTGGCTACACTCATTTCCTTTGTCCAGTTTCACGCCAGAGCAGGGGCTGGTAGCCCCAGCCACCGGTTTGAACTAGGCTATGCACAGGGGCACCAAATGTGCCCCCAGTGCTGACTTCAAAGCACTCTTGGAGTGCACCCACCCAGCCCCAATACATTAAAGACTGTCGGGAGGTGGTGACATCTCCCTGTGACAGTAATCCTATTGTCCAGGCCTCCCCTATCGGAGTTTCGCCCAGCAGCAGGAGACCAGACTCGTGTCTGTGGCATCCATTTTGTGATGCCAGGGTTCTTTTAAACTGGTACCAGGTGTACGGGTGTGTACATGTCTCTCCCTCTAGAAGGGTGGAATCATACCCCCGCCGCCAGGACCAACCAGTTTAATCAGACTATGGCCCTATGGTTTATGAATGAAGGCACAAATATTTCACAATTACTTTTTAAACAATAACAAGTACAGCAGGCAGCAGCATACAAAAATCAAACCAGTTTAGTCAACCAATGCCCCTTTGGTTTGTGCATGAAGGTGCAGATATTTCAAAGTCACTGATAAAACAATAAGTACAGCAGGCAGCAGCATATAAAAATCCCTGTACTGTACCCTTCCCAGGCACATGCACATCTAGCACAGAGTCACTGCTCCTGTGAAGCACTGCACATCTACCTGAAGTAGGCCAAGGGTGAGTCAAGCAGGCAGCAGCTGAACTTTTATAAAAGTGAGTGAGCCTGTAGGCCTTACTCCAGTGACAGGGTAAAAAAGGACCTGTTCACAACTATTGATCACTACACAGTATGCTGCCACCACCGCCCTTGTGCTGCTTAACACCTGGCGAAGGCAGTATTTATTTATTTATTTATAAAATTTCTAAAGCGCACAAATACCTTCCGGTGTCTCGGCGCTAGAGTTCAGAGATTGCAGAGGATTTCCATTGACAAATTACTGATTGAAAAGCCAGGTCTTGAGATGTTTACGGAATGTTAATAGTGAGGGGCTAAGTTTGATGTAAGGAGGGAGCTGATTCCACAGTTTTGAGGCAGCCACCACAAAACGTTTGTCTCCCCACGTTGCCTTTTTTGTTCGTGGAATTTGGAGCTGTTGGGTTGAAGATGAACGTAGTGTTCGACTAGGTTTGTAAACATTAATTGCTTTTTTAAAGAATTCTGGTCCATTATTGTTCAGAGCCTTGTAAATAATACACAAGGCCTTAAACTTTGTACGGCTTCTAATCGGTAGCCAATGCAGCTCGCGAATGATGGGGGAAATGGATGAGTATTTGGGAGTGCCCGTCAGAATCCTTGCGGCAGCATTTTGAACAAGCTGTAATTTGTTCAGAACTTGCTCCTGCGCGTTAAGCAGTAGGCCATTGCAGTAGTCCACTTTAGTTAGTACTAGAGTGGACATTAGTGTCTTGCCTGCATTCGGGGGAAGAAATGGAAGCAACTTCTATACCATTCTTAGAGTGAAGAAGGAGGCTGAGACCACTGCGTTAGCATGGCTGACAAAGGCTAGCTTGTCGTCGAAGAGAACGCCCAAGTTTCTAACTTTATATACTGGTTGTGGAGGAGTTCCCATCTCCAAAGGCCACCAGACTGGAGACCAAGACGGGGTCAGCTCACCAAATAACATGACCTCCGTCTTGTCAGAATTTAGCTTTAAACAGTTCTGATTCATCCAAGTACTGATGGCTCTCATGCCCTCCTGGAAATTAGCTGCTACTGCTTCTCCATTTTTGTGGATCGCCAGGACCAATTGGGTGTCATCGGCATATGATGTTAAACCTATACCAAATGACTTAATCACCCTCGCCAAGTCCGACACGTAGATGTTAAAAAGTGTCTGACTTAGCGAGGAGCCCTGGGGAACTCCACAAGGCAAGGTGAAGTCAGGAGAGCAGTAACACCCCATCTTCACGGACTGCACTCTCTCGGCCAGGAAGGATGCTAGGATTGCTCTGGCTTTGCCCTGAATGCCAATGGCAGCGACACGGTCGATCAAGATGGTATGATCGACCGTGTCGAAGGCTGCAGACAGATCCAAGAGTATTAGGATCGCTGCACCACCCTGGTCCATGATTATCCTGACCTCCTCTGCTGCCTTTATCAGAGCAGTTTTGGTCCCATGGCCCTTCCTGAACCCAAACTGGGTGTCGTCAAGCAGATCGTTCTGGTCAATATAATTCGACAGCTGTTGGTTCATTGCCTTTTCAAATATTTTTGAAGGATAAGGGAGTGAGGCAATAGGGCGATAACTTTTGGGCTCTAAAGGATTTAAGGTTGGTTTTTTTAAAAGAGGTTTTACAATTGCCTTTTTCCAGATTGGGGGGTAGTCTCCTGTCTGAAACATGGTGTTGCAGATGTTAGTAAGCACCGGGGCTATTAAGTTGGATAGTGGTTTAAGGATAAGTGGAGGACATGGATCCATTGGTGATCCTGATTTAACAATGTTCATAAGCTCTTCCATAGACGATTGGGATAGTGGAGAGAAGACCTCAAAAATTGGCTTTGGTGAAATGAGAGGGATCTCCAAATTGGCAGAGTCAGTGGTTGTGGTTTTTGTGAAATTGTCAAAAATATCCTTAACCTTAGCCTGAAAGAAGTCCGCTACTTTATTGCAGAATGTTTGGGACGCTACTATGGTGGGAGGAGCTGGTGGATTAGCTAGCTTTTTAACCACCTGATATAGCTGTTTGCTCGAGTTATGAGCTAATTCTATTTGTGTGCTATAAAAGTTACATTTTACTGCAATAATGAGCTTTCTATAGCTCGACAACGCTTTTTTGTATGTTTCTCTGTCATTGTTGTCGTAGTTCCTACGCCAACGCCTCTCCAAATTTCTCTAGCCTCAATGGTTCTGAGAACCAAGCCGCAGATGGTTTGATGCGATTTGGCTTCATTTTTTCGTTGGGTGCTAAGTGATCGAATGCCTTGTGCAGCCAATGTTCGTAGTTATTGGATGCTTCATGTGGATCCGATATGTCTTCTAGTATCGTGGATTCTAGAATGTTATGTAAGGCAATGGGGTCAATATTTTTCCAATTGCGACATTTAGTCTGAGGGCGTATGCTGGTAGAAGAGTTTTTATGGTTCCTGACTAGAATTGTAAATTTGACTGCTGAATGATCCGTCCATATAAGTGGAAACACTGTGGGGTGAGTAATATGGGAATTGTTAGTGAATAAGCCATCCAGGGTGTGACCTGCTTGGTGGGTGGCTAAAGTGACCTGGTGTTCTAAGCCAGCGGCCGAGAAGTCCGAGATCAAAGTGTGCGAATCTTTGTCTGTAAGGTTTTCTACATGAAAATTAAAATCTCCCAGAATTGTGTAGTCCGGGTTGGCAGCTACTGGTTCCAGTAGGAGATTGAGGGATTTCAAAAGGCGTTCGTATGATAGGTGGCCGATACAGCAGAGTTCCCTTAAAAGTTTGTATAGGAGAAAGAGTGATAGTGAATGCGAGAGCTTCCGCAAAGTCGTAGTCAAGTGGTTCAGTTTTAATGGCTAGCTTGGCTCGGTGTATGATAGCTAGACCCCCCCCCCCCTTTTACCCAAGGATCTATCTAATCTTATCACATGATAGCCATCAGGAGTAGCGATATTGAAATCTGGGCCAGATGCTAGATCAGCCCAGGTCTCGGTTATGAACATAATATCTATGTTTTGGTTGACTATAAGTTCAGCCACATCATCCCTATGTTTTATAAGAGAGCGTGCATTTATAAGTACGCAATTTATATATTGTTCATTATTTCCAGAAGGTCGTGAGGAAGGTTGTTGAGAATAGGGTAACGTAATCGTGAATGCACAGTTTGGACACACATTGGAAGGTAGATTATACAATGAGCTCAAATCAAAATGAGTGCAGGTCCTATCATGTAAGGTGTTTCCTATACTCACAAGCTGTGCTCTGGGGTAAGTAATTACCCTCGGCGTGTGATGGGATCTGCAACGGCCAGGGGATCTGGCACACAGCACGGACCCAGCGCGGACTGGCGCAGACTGGCACCCCTTTGGCACGGCTTCGGCGCGATGACGGCGCTCCCGCTGCGCTCGACCACTGCGCTTCCGGGTGGTCATTTTATTGCCTAAACCCCGCCCCCAGCTGGAACACTACCTCCGTTCTGCTCGGGGAGCCGGCCCTGAGACACTATGGAGCTTACCCTGTCCTCCACACAAACGGCACGAAGCCGCGGTGGAACGGGGCTAAGGGTGCAGGAAATTACAGCGTTTACAGCAATACTAACAAGTTAAAATCGTTGTTTAAAAAATAATACAATTCTCAAATCAATTGCATCAACTAATAAAATGCGTGTTATGGGCGATTTTTCCGGCTAACGCGTTTAACACTGGGCTTCAGTAACATGCAGAGGAGGGTCCCCTCGCAATCTGCACGAGCTCTTCCGCAAAAACAAACAAGGAGCTGCCACCACCTTGTCAGTCGCTCGAGTCTCCAATCCCGCTGCTACTTATTGCCTAAACCCCGCCCCCAGCTGGAAAACTACCTCCGTTCTGGTCGGGGAGCCGGCCCTGAGGCACTATGGAGCTTACCCTGCCCTCCACACAAACAAGGAGCTGCCACCACCTTGTCAGTAGCCTTCCACCACTATAAGGAAGCACTTTGGGAGCTCCTCCTGGTCCAACAAGACCGCATACCGTGAGACACACCAGTGTCATGGCGCACCCGCATGATCTGTGTTCAGCTATGAGAAAAAAATCAGCATTAGGGATCCAGACAACAGTACAGTAGAGCCATCAGGGCAGGGGTACACGTCTTTAGACATGCAGAGGACTTTTTAGATAGATAGATAGATAGATAGATAGATAGATAGATAGATAGATAGATAGATAGATAGATAGATAGATAGATAGATAGATAGATAGACAGATAGATGAATAGATAGATAGATAGATAGATAGATAGATAGATAGATAGATAGATAGATAGATAGATTCTTTAAGCGGGGAAAAGTCATTTGTATGCAATTATGAAGGCATTTCAAGCCAGGATCAAAATCATGTAGGGTTCGAAAACCTCTCTCTGAAACCATAATAGTGTAGGCAAATAGCTTGTTACTCTTCTCTTCAAGCCAGAAGGGGGGCATGGTACCATAAATTGAGGTAACACTTCATCCTCTCTTACTTTATTGTCTATTTTGAGTTCCGGCTAAAAAAGAACCACAGTAGGAGAGCACTCATATTTATTTTCAAGACTAAATAAAATATTTAGCAATCTCTTTTGACAGCTAAAGTGGTATTTCTCACTATGGTTATAAAAGCACAACATGCAGCAGTCATGGGTCATCAGGTAGGCACTCAGGGTAAGCCAATTCAAGGTGTCACCAAAACTGGTGCAGAGAAAATGAACAGGTTTAAATGAAAGGAAACATTAAGCTCCCAATTACAGGTTGTCCGGATTTAGATGTCAGGATACTATCTAGCCAGAAAGAGCAATTCCAGATGTTATATCCACACCTGTATCCTGCTGTTCTGAGTACTGGTCTCTAGAATGTGATTAAACTGGGAATTACCTGGTCCAAAACGGCATCTGGAGCCTCCCTTCTGTGGACAAATCTGCTTCGATTTACTATCAGCTATTAGGAGGTGATGAATGGGTGAAGGACAGTAGCGGCTCATGGTAGGAGTGCCGCGGGGCGTGGGGCAGAGGAAGGGCAGGGTGGGGGGTAGTAAACTCCGGCTCACAGACGTCCGGCATAATGTAACTAAATAAATAAATAAAACAAATTTCATTGCGGGCGCTGAAACGCCAAACGCGTTTCAACGCGTGCAATGAAATTTGTTTTATTTATTTATTTAGTTACATTACTCCGGTCGGCCGTGAGCCGGAGTTTACTACCCCCCACCCTGCCCCTCCTCCGTGGCACTCCCTCCACGAGCCGCTACTGGTGCAGGACTAGGTCAGCATTTGTAGGGTGGGTAGGGCTTCAGGGGGTATTAGAGGGTATGAGTTCTGATGACGTAGGATGGCGCCAAAGAATGGGGTGCATTCTTGGGACTGAATTCCAGAAGTAAGCCAGGAGTTTTCCTGGTTTATTAATGAAATTTGGAAGTATGACAGGAGTACTGCAAGAATACATCATACTACCCATTGCAAACCTTTTGTGAATCAGGCCATATGCAAATTGAGCTCCATGAGCCAGTTCACAAAAGATTTGCTGGGAGTAGGCGAGACTTTCACATATAGTATTCCTATCTTGTTATGTTATTATGTTATGTTATAAATGGATTTGTATTGCGCACTGTTACTCAAGAGTGTCCTGGCGCGTGGAGAGAACAAAGACAGATTAAGCAGGGGGTCTAGACCACTTGTTGAAACAGATGTGTTTTCAGGAGTTTTTTAAAAGTGGTCAGGTCAGTCGTATGCCTCAGAGGGTCTGGCAAGGCATTCCACATATTGGCAGCTCTTACCGCCAGGGACTGACCACCCAGGCGTGTTTTTTTGAACCTAGGGATAACCAGTCATCTATGAGCAGCTGAGCGTAGGTGGCGTGTCGGCTGGTAGAACGAAAATCTGGCACTCAAGTAAGATGGGCAAGGACCATGTAAGGCTTTGTGAGTCAGGACCAAGGCTTTGAAGCACACTCTTTGAGCCACCGGGAGCCAATGAAGGTCACAAAGCTGTTTGCGAACACTTAGTCTCCTAGGGATGTCAAAGAGGAGCCTAACAGCTGCATTTTCTACTACTTGAAGTTTGCCCAAGAGAAAGCCAGGAGAGCCGCTGTAAAGGGCATTGGCGTAGTCCAGGCGCGAAAGTATGAGTGCCCTGGCTACTGCCTCCTTGGCTGCTCGGGGAAGGAGGGGGAAGAACTTCCTTAGGGTTTTTAGAGTGCCGAAGTATGCTCCTGACAGTCTTGTGATCTGATCGCGACAGCACAGGTCAGCCCCGAACCAAATCCCTAAGTTCTTAGCTACCCCGCAATTGCCTTTAGGACATGGTGACCCTTTGGGCCATAGAGATTCTTTGAAGGCCACTGGGAATTGTCCGTATAAGAGAATTTCTGATTTGTCCTCATTACATTTCAGGCTGGCCTGAGACAGCCAGGCAAATACTGAGGACAAACATTGCTGGGCTTCATCAGTCTGCAGGCCATCACCTTTCCAGGTGAAGAGGAGTTGGGTGTCATCGGCGTATAGTATTCTATTTGTGCCGTGCGGAGTTCCGCCTTGGCTTGGGGACAATACTCCCGGCGCCAGGTCCGTTCCAGTTTTTTACATCCCAGCTTCAAAGTTTTTAAATGGTCAGTGTACCAGGGATATGATGGAGAGACTCGAGGACGGCTATTTCCTGAAGTATGAGGAAGTGCGTTGATGGTTGTGCTCATCCACTCTGGGGGCAGGGGTTTACTTTACCCGGTATGCGGGGGCTGTCAATGCCCCATGAAAAGCTGACCAGGTAATGGTCGGACCAAGTAACAGGGCGGGGAACCTCTTGTTCAAGACTAAAGTTGGAGCAAACTAGATCAAGCCGATGACCCCCCGAGTGGGTGGTATCGTGCACCTGCTGGGTAAGGAGAGTTAGATCACAGAGATCCAATAAATCTCTTACCCCAGGTGCTAAGGGGTTAGTTCTTCATTCATAATGCAAGCATCATGTCAGTCCGGCATGCAGCTCCCTGTGGCACCTTGTGCACACTGAAAGCAACCCCCTATTTACATGTTGATTAAAAAACGATTTGAACTTTTAACTAACCCTACACACGAATATTGTCCTTTAAGACCTATCAACTGCCTTGGGAAATGTTGGCTTCTAATCCAAGCTTGATCTAGGTGTTGCCAAAAGGAAAGATGGACAGTGCTATGGAAATTCCCAGATGTTTATTACGCGCTGTTGTTTCCCTTAGTGTCTGGGTAATCGTCCATTCATCGGGGTTGTTAGACCTGGCCCCCTTGGCGTGGGTTCCCATACATCCAGGGCCCCGTCCGTTGGCCCCGTACGAGGCCAACACCCGTTAACCCTGTCCTCTGTCCACCCGATCCCTCCTGACCCCAGAGGAATAGTAGCAGCCCCCGTGTAGCATCCCCATTCCCTACAGAGGCCTGACCCGATAATCCCCACACCACACTCCGATCCCCGAGAAACCTAGACCCCAACGCGACATGCCGGCTGAGGGAAGCGAGACTCTCCCCCGTGGAATGGGGCGGAGGAGTTTCGATAACACCTCCTGCCAGCGATGGCCCCACTCCGCACCGAGGGGCTGGGAGCTCTCCAGCGAGACTTCAAAGGGGAAGAGTGCCAGATGGCCCAAAGGACCGACAATTAGCCCCAGGCCTGAGGAGACCACCTGGGAGGGCTCAAGCTTCAAAGGGAAAGAGGAGTATAACTGAGGCGGCTGGCAGAGGGCAAGAGAGAAGAATCCTGGAAGAAGAGAGCCTGCTGACCTGTTCGGGGCTGCTCCATTGAAAGGAAATCGACGTTCCGTCCCTAACTCCTGGAGCCCTTCTGACCTGGTCGCGGCCCAGACTGCTGAAACAAAGACCGATCGCCTCTGTGCTAGAACCCCTGGAGCCCTGCTGATCTGGTCGCGGCCCAGACTGCTGAAACAAAGACCGATCGCCTCCGTGCTAGAACCCCTGGAGCCCTGCTGACCTGGTCGCGGCCCAGACTGCTGAAACAAAGACTGATCGCCTCCGTGCTAGACCCCCTGGAGCCCTGCTGACCCTGTCACGGCTCAGACTGCGGAACAAAGACTGATCGCCTCCTTGCTGGAGCCCCTGGAGCCCTGCTGACTTGGTCGCGGCTCCCCTGGACCTCGAGGACACTGGTATTTACCCCTGCCCGAGCCCTGGAAGCCTAGTCGCGGCTCGAGCCGGACCCTGTGCGCACCGTACGGAAACCATCACCAAGGGGTCCATAGCGCTCATGAGGTACGAGCCGGACTCTGTGCACCCTGCACTAAACCATCGTGAGGAGATCTGCGGTGCTCGAGAAGTACGAGCCGGACTCTGTGCGCCCCGCACTGAACGATCACCAAGGGGTCCGCAGCGCTCGTGAGGTACGAGCCAGAACCTGTGCACCCCGCACTAAACAATCGTGAGGAGACCTGGGGCGCTCAAGAGGTACGGGCCGTACCCACGAACCCCCCAGGAACCCCCGCCTCGAAGAACTACGGGCAGGGGAGTACAACTCGACCAAACTGGGCGGCCCGCACTGGAGGCTACGTTGTATCCTGCGGCTCAAGGATTGAGAGCCGTGCACTGGGTATGTGTCAGCCTCCTCACCAGTAACAGTGGGACGATTCTAACTGGTCCCCCGAACCAGACCTGGACTAAGGACACCCCCCCTCCGTGGGGACTGTGAGTACCTGGCCCATCCCTCCGACGTCCCCAGATCAACCCCTTGCTTATTTACCCCCGTCCTCAGAATAACCCTGATCCCTACCCTGATTGTACATTGTATTATAAGACCTGCTGAGAATTGCTTGTAAAGAATCTATTCCGCATCTGACCAACCCGTGTGGTGTCAATTTGTAGTGTGGCAGGGGTTCGTTATACATGACCATAAGTGCTCAAACCCTCACGGGGAGGGTGTGACTCACATGTTCGGCAACGTTCCTGGAGGAGGGGGATCCCAGGGTGGCCAGAAGTAACTACCTCCGTCCCCATAGAGATCTTCCCCCTCCAACACTGGAAGCAGCGGGAAGGATTTGAACCAGCATTTGTGGTCATTGTATAAGTGAGCAGCTGACACACTACATAGCGAGGGCAAGCCCGAACGTAACCCTTCCACCATGAGTCTTACCGGACTCAATGCGATCCCAGCCTTTCAGGAAGAACAGTTAGAGGCTTACACCCATAGGGAACTAAAACAATTTTGTAAAGACTTTCAAATTCCTTCCACTAGCCTAAGCACCAAGGAGGACTTCCAAAAGGCCCTGAGGGCGTGGGTAGAGTCCAGAGCTCCGCCTCCCCCGGAAGAAGGGAACGGTGTTGGGGATGCGCGGCAGGACGAACCTGGGGCCCCTGAGAGAGAGAGAGCAGTCACCCCTGCGCGCAGCGGCGCGTCGGAGAGAGGCTTGTCCCCCGGGGAGCTAGCGGACAGAGAGAGAAGCAGAGCCCACGAGTTAGAGCTAGCTAAACTAAAAATTGAAGGAGAGTTAAAGTTAGCCGAGAGGAAGTTGGCGATAGAAGAATTAAGGTTACAAGGGGAGTTGGAGGAAAAAAAGTTGCAGCGGGAGCATGAGGGCAGGAAACTACAGTTAGAGCATGAACAGAGCTTGACGGAGCTCAAGCTCAAGGAGAGAAGTGAAGAAACTGGGTCCCCGGGGAGCCGAGAGACCTCTCCCCCTGTAGAAGCCAAGGTCCCAATCCCCAAAGACGTAGTAAAAGAATAATATAGGAATGATCACATTCAACAATGGTTCAAAGCCTATGAGGTAGCTATGACCTCCCACCAGGTCCCTGAGAAGGATTGGGGGGCCGGGTTGTGGGGGCGGTTCCTAAGCGAGGGGAGGGATACCTGGCTAGAGCTACCCTCCACGGTACTGAATTCCTACAGCCATACGAAAGAGGCCCTGTTAGCTAGGTATGGGCTCACCACATAGATGTACAGGCAGCGAATCCGGGATTGCAAAAAGCTCCCTGGGACCACCTGGGTAGAGTATGTCAACTTTTACAGTAGAGCCTTAGAAGGTTGGATCAAGGGCAGCAAGGTCACCACTTTCGAAGAATTATTTGATTTGATAGCCTGAGAACACCTATCCTTAAATTGCTTCGTAGAACTGCGTCAGCACCTCCTGGACAGCAAGCTTACTAACCCTAGAAGGCTTGCTGTGGAGGCAGACCGCTGGGTGAACACCCGGGTCCCCAGGGGCCCAGTGGGTGACTATGCTAGAAATGAGAAGGGCCCCCGACAGCGAGGGGGATGAGGCCAAGGTAAGCCGTGGGAGTTCCCGCCAGGGCCCCAATGCAGCCCCCAGGGAAACCACAAGCCCGGATCAGTCTCCCCCCGTAACGAGCCCTGGGGTCCCCCCGGCAGACCGGGGCTAAGGAACGCCACATCTTGTTACAAATGCCAACAACCAGGCCACTATGCCAGTGGCGCCCAGTGTCCCCTCTACAAAAAGCCCACCATCTCTGGCAACCCCCCGTCACCTGACCGCCGTCGCCCTCGAGGAGGAGTTAGAAGCTCCCGAGGAGTGGGAACCCGTAGCAATGTCCCTGGTTTCCCTAGGGGATGGAGAAATAGTCCCCGGGACCCCGCTACCCCCAACACTACAAAGTAGGCGCAGTGGGTGACCGTCAACGGACACCGGGTAGAGGCCCTCCACGACACCGGTGCCAGTGTCACGGCTGTCCGCTGTCACTTAGTATCAAAGGAGCAGATTGTCCCTCACGTCCTCGGTCCCGTCATTGCGGCCTACAATTCTGAGAGTCTCTGTAGAATGGTCCAAATTCCCTTTGAATGGGGGGGGAGTGTCCGGCACCCTGCAGGTAGCGGTCCGACCCTCCATGCCGGTCACTTGTTTACTAGGCAACGACCTGGAGACTTCACCGTGGACACAAGTGGAACGAAAGGCTCATCTGAGAATGATGGGCCCACCCGAGTGGGTGTGCGCCACCACTCGGGCCATGGATGCACAGATGAGTGCTCCAGAGGGAGTGGGGCCCGAAGGAGGGGCCCAGAGCCCCGCCTTAGAGGGAGGAGAAAGGGAGGGCGGACAACCTGACCCCTCCAGTCCCGACACCCTAGGGGAATCCACCCCTGGAGAAGAAGAAGCCCGGGGCCCTACCAGAGAACAGATGGCAGAGCTGGGGGACCTCCCTGGATTGGCCGAGTGGCAACGAGAGGGGGGACCTTCCCGGGAAGAGTTCTGATGAGAACAGACCACCTGTCCCACCCTTCTCGGCGTGCGGCAGCAGTCCGCCGCACAGGCAGCCGGCGACCAGTCCGGTCCCACTGGATCTACTGGGAAAATGGTCTTCTCTACATCGAGCCTAAGTCTGCTGAGCTAGGGTCAGCCAGAGTGCTGGTGGTACCCCTATGCTTCAGAGACTTCCTACTGGGCCTGGCTCACGACGTGCCCCTAGCCGGACACTTGGGCAAGATAAGACCCACCACCGGCAAGTCACCCATTTCTGTTGGCCCAAGATGCACCAAACCGTAGCGACCCACTGCCAGTCCTGCCAGACCTGCCAGGCCAGTGGGAAGAGTAGAGGAAGGCGCAAGGCCCCTCTCCAGCCCTTTCCGGTGGTCCGCACCCCCTTTGAGCGGGTGGGAATCGATATTGTGGGACCTCTGGACCCCCGGACCGCCATGGGCCACCGATTCATCCTAGTCCTGGTGGACCATGCCACCAGGCACCCCGAAGCCATCCCCCTCAGAACAGTGACGGCCCCCGTGGTGGGGCGGGCCCTGATGGGAATATTCTCCCGGGTGGGATTCCCCCAGGAGGTAGTCAGCGACAGGGGGACCAACTTCATTTCCAAATACATGAAGTCCCTGTGGCAGGAGTGTGGGGTGACATACAAGTTCACCACCCTGTACCACCCCCAAGGCAGTGGTCTGATTGAGAGGTTCAACCGGACCCTCAAAGGGATGATAATGGGCCTCGAGGAGCCCTTGAGGCGTAAGTGGGACATCCTCCTACCCTGCCTCTTGTTCGCTTACTGTGAAGTCCCCCAGAAGTCCCTGGGGTTCAGCCCTTTTGAACTACTCTATGGTCACCCCGTCCGAAGACTGCTGAGCCTAGTCAAGGAGGGCTGGGAGACGGCCCCCAGAACCCTCCCCAGGACGCATTCCGATACATCCTGGCCCTAAGGAATCAGACTAGGAAATGCAGGGCACCCTTGGAGGCCAACCTAGAGGCTAGCCGGGAAGAAATGAAATGCTGGTATGACCAGAATGCCACTCTGGTAGAGTTTCAGCCTGGTCAGCAGGTGTGGGTGATGGCCCCGGTGGAAACTTGCGCCCTCCAGGACAAACGGACCGGGCCCTTCAAGGTGGTGGAGCGTAAGAGCCAGGTCACCTCTCTAGTAGATGTACAGTCCCCAAGGAACCCTGTAAGGGTCCTCCACGTGAACCACCTCAAACCCCACTTCGAGCAGTCTGAGGTGAGCATGTTCCTCGCCACAGATGATGGAGCGGAAGAGGAGACCGAACCCCTACCCAATCTCCTGGGTGCCAAGGAAAAGGATGGCTCTGTGGAGAGAGAAGTTCTCTCCCACTCCCTGACATATGAACAGCACGAAGACTGTCGCCAGCTATTGGGGCAGTTCTCTGACCTCTTTTCCGTGGTCTCCCGGGTCACCGATTGGTGTGTCCACGATGTGGACACTGGAGACAGCACCCCTGTGCGGCACAAAGCCTACCGTGTCCCAGACGGAGTCTGGTCCTGCATTAAGGAGGAAGTCTCCAAAATGCTTGCACTGGGGGTAGTGGAGTCCTCTGACAGTCCCTGGGCCAGCCCAGTGGTCCTAGTTCCGAAAGCGGCCGCCCCAGGTACCACTCCCGAACTAAGGTTCTGCGTGGATTACCGGGGACTCAATGCAGTCACACGAACAGATGCACACCCCATTCCCCGGGCAGACGAACGTATTGACCATCTGGGAGTGGCCCGTTACCTCAGCACTTTCGACCTGACCTCAGGAAACTGGCAAATTGCCCTCACCGAAGGAGCCAAAGAGAGGTCGGCCTTCTCCACCCCCGATGGCCACTACCAATTCCGGGTGATGCCCTTCGGGATGAAGAACGCCCCGGCCACCTTCCGGAGATTGGTCAACCGGGTATTGGCAGGGCTAGAAGACTTCAGCGCCGCGTACCTGGATGACATTGCAGTGTTCCGCACCGACTGGGGAGAACACTTGCGACACCTCTGGGAGATGTTGTTGGCCCTGCGCCGGGCCGGGCTCACCATCAAGGCCAGTAAGTGCCAGATTGGGCAAGGGTCAGTGGTCTACCTCGGGCACCAGGTAGGGAGCGTCCAGGTGGCGCCCCTCCAACCCAAAATCGACGCCATCCTGGCTTGGGAACCCCCCATGACCCAACCGGAGTGAGAGCCTTCCTCTGCCTCACCGGTTACTACCGAAGATTCATCAAGGGGTATGGCAGCCTGGTGGGACCCCTGACAGAACTGACTTCTAAAAGGCAGCCTAAGAAGGAGCACTGGACGACCCCCTGCCAGAAGGCTTTTGACGCCTTAAAGACAGCCGTGTGCACCGCCCCAGTACTCCAGGCCCCTGACTACTCCCGAGAATTTGTTGTCCAGACTGACGCCTCAGAGCATGGCGTAGGGGCAGTTCTATCCCAACTAAATGAGGAGGGCCAAGATCAGCCAGTCGCCTTCATTAGTAGGAGGTTACTACCCAGGAAGCAAAGGTGGAGCACCATCGAGAGGGAGGCCTTTGGGGTGGTTTGGGCCCTGAAGAAGCTGAGGCCCTACCTGTTCGGAACTCAGTTCCGGGTCCAAACCGACCACCGGCCGCTTCGGTGGTTAATGCAGAGAGGAGAGAACCCAAAACTGTTGCGGTGGTCCATTTCCCTCCAGGGAATGAACTTAACCGTAGAACACCGCCCTGGTATCGACCACGCCAACGCGGACGGTCTGTGCAGGTTTTTCCGCCTCAGCAAGGAGAACTCCCAGGGGGGTGGGTAGTTCTCCCTGCCTTTCAGCTGGGGGGACGTGTGTTAGACCTGGCCCCCCTTGGCGTGGGTCTCCATACATCCAGGGCCCCGTCTGTTGGCCCCGTACGAGGCCAACACCCGTTAACCCTGTCCTCTGTCCGCCCCGATCCCTCCTGACCCCGGAGGAATAGTAGCCGCCCCCGTGTAGCACCCCCATTCCCTCCAGAGGCCCGACCCGGTAACCCCACACCACACTTCGATCCCCGAGAAACCTAGACCCCCAATGCGACATGCCGGCTGAGGGAAGCGAGCCTCTCCCCCGTGCAATGGGGCGGAGGAGTTTTGATAACACCTCCTGCCGGCGATGGCCCCACTCCCCACCGAGCGACTGGCAGCTCTCCAGCGAGACTTCAAAGGGGAAGAGTGCCAGATGGCCCAAAGGACCGACAATTAGCCCCAGGCCTGAGGAGACCGCCTGGTAGGGCTCAAGCTTCAAGGGAAAAGAGGAGTATAACCGAGGCGGCTGGCAGAGGGCAAGAGAGAAGAATCCTGGAAGAAGAGAGCCTGCTGACCTGGTCGGGCTGCTCCGTTGAAAGGAAGGAAATCGACGTTCCGTCCCTAACTCCTGGAGCCCTGCTGACCTGGTCGCGGCCCAGACTGCTGAAATAAAGACCGATCGCCTCCGTGCTAGAACCCCTGGAGTCCTGCTGACCTGGTCGCGGCCCAGACTGCTGAAACAAAGACCGATCGCCTCCGTGCTAGAACTCTTGGAGCCCTGCTGACCCGGTCGCGGCCCAGACTGCAGAAAAAAGACTGATCGCCTCCTTGCTGGAGCCCCTGGAGCCCTGCTGACCTGGCCGCGGCTCCCCTGGACCTCGAGGACACTGGTATTTACCCCTGCCCGAGCCCTGGAAGCCTAGTCGCGGCTCGAGCCGGACCCTGTGCGCACCGTACGGGAACCATCACAAGGGGTCCGTAGCGCTCGTGAGGTACGATCCGGACTCTGTGTGCTCCGCACTGAACCATCGTGAGGAGACCTGCGGCGCTCGAGAAGTACGAGCCGGACGCTGTGCGCCCCGCACTGAACGATCACCAAGGGGTCCGTAGCGCTCGTGAGGTAGGAGCCGGACTCTGTGCGCCCCGCACTGAACCATCGTGAGGAGACCTGCGGCGCTCGAGAAGTACGAGCAAGACTCTGTGCGCCCCGCAATGAACGATCACCAAGGGGTCATAGCGCTCGAGAAGTATGAGCCGTACTTTATGCGCCCCGCACTGAACGATCACCAAGGGGTCCGCAGAGCTCATGAGGTACGAGCCGGACCCTGTGCGCCCCGCACTAAATAATCGTGAGGAGACCTGCGGCGCTCAAGAGGTACGGGCCGTGCCCACGAACCCCCCAGGAACCCCCACCTCGAAGAACTACGGGCCGGGGAGTACGACTCGACCAAACAGGGCGGCCCGCACTGGAGGCTGCGTTGTATCTCGCGGCTCGAGGATTGAGAGCACCGCGCCAGGTACGTGTCAGCCTCCTCACCAGTGACAGTGAGATGATTCTAACTGGTCCCCCGAACCAGACCTGGACTAAGGGCATCCCCCACCGTGGGGACTGTGAGTACCTGGCCCATCCCTCTGATGTCCCCAGATCAACACCTTCCTTATTTACCCCCATCCTCAGAGTAACCCTGCTCCCTACCCTGATTGTACATTGTATTATAAGACCTGCTGAGAATTGCTTATAAAGAATCTGTTCCGCATCTGACCAACCCGTGTGGTGTCAATTTGTAGTGTGGCATGGGTTCTATATACATGACCATAAGTGCTCAAACCCTCATGGGGAGGGTGTGACTCACGTGCTCGGCAACGTTCCTGGAGGAGGGGGATCCCGGGGTGGCCAGAAGTAACTACTTCTGTCCCCCTAGAGATCTTCCCCCTCCAACAGGGGTTATTTTGGCCGCACTGTGAACAGCATGAAATGGTCAGGTAACCTTTGCTTGGAAAATTATGTAATTGTCTTCCAATAGGCTGGATTATATTAGACGTACTGAAGGTCCTTTAAGATTTGATGCATAAAAATTCTGAATATCGCGAGAGTGTACTTTTTAGGGAATGCTTGACTGTGCAGTGCTTAGTTTTTTTGTGGTCACTTGTAGCTTTTAGTTGCATTTTACCCTATTTTTGTATGTATCGACCCTTTATTTAAGTTAAATCACTGAATGTGCATTGAAAGTTTGTTTGGGACACTCATGCCATTGATTTGTCTCATATCTGAGTGTGTTAATATTGATTTTACAAAACATACAAAAAAGGAATAAGTAGGGTAATAGTGTCAGCCAAAAGAGGACATTTGATGCACAACAGGTTTAAGGGTTAGCGTGCAGAAGGGTGCTGTTTTTAACTTGCAGAGATTTACATAGTGTCCAGTTATTTCCATTTGCGAAGCTTGCAAAGTTTCCCTTTGCCATCCCACAAAGTTTGTCTCTGCATTGTGTGATCATTTTTACTGCATAGCAATATATTTTTTCATTTTCAACAAAGCTAACCAGGATGAAAAATGTGTGTGTGAGTTTACCTTTTGAAGAGTTTTCCTATGTGTAATGATATTGTAGAGTGAAAGATACAGGCCACAATCTCCAAAGGTTTTTGATATGACTTATTTTTTGTAGTACTCCTGGCTTACGCTAGAATTCTGTGAGGAAGGCAGGAGTAAGTTAGGAACAGTCTACCATATGTCTACAATTCATGAGTAAGATAGGAGTACTATATGTGTAAGTCTCACCTACTCCCAGCAAATCTTTTGTGAATTGGCTCATGGAGCTCAATTTGCATATGGCCTGATTCACAAAAGGTTTGCTATGGGTAGGTATGATGTATTCTTGCAGTACTCCTGTCTTACTTCCAAATTTCATTAATAAACCAGGAAAACTCCTGGCTTACTTCTGGATTTCAGTCCCAAGAATACACCCCATTCTTTGGCGCCATCCTACGTCATCAGAACTCATAGCCTCTAATACCCCCTGAAGCCCTACCCACACTACAAAGGCTGACCTGGTCCT
Source organism: Lissotriton helveticus (assembly GCF_964261635.1). Classification (NCBI taxonomy): domain Eukaryota; kingdom Metazoa; phylum Chordata; class Amphibia; order Caudata; family Salamandridae; genus Lissotriton; species Lissotriton helveticus. Next base: position 602,602,063 of record NC_136073.1, read on the forward strand.
GCACCAGTAGCGCATTGTGGAGGGAGTGCCACCGGGGAGGGTGGGGGGTAGTAAAATCCGGCTCACTGCCGACCGGAGTAATGTTACTAAATAAATAAATAAAACAAATTTCATTGCACGCGCTGAAACGCATTTGGCGTTTCAGCGCGCGCAATGAAATTTGTTTTATTTAGTTACATTACGCCAGCCGTCCATGAGCCGGAGTTTACTACCCCCCACCCTGCCCCTCTTCTGCCCCACGCCCTGCGGCACTCCCTCCATGAGGCCCTACTGTCCTGCACCCATTTATCACCTCCTAATAGCTGATAGTGAATCGAAGCAGATTTGGCCACAGAAGGGAGGCTCCAGATGCCGTTTTGGACCAGGTAATTCCCAGTTCACATGTGTAATCACATTCTAGAGACCAGTGAGGTACGATCCGGACTCTGTGTGCTCCGCACTGAACCATCGTGAGGAGACCTGCGGCGCTCGAGAAGTACGAGCCGGACGCTGTGCGCCCCGCACTGAACGATCACCAAGGGGTCCGTAGCGCTCGTGAGGTAGGAGCCGGACTCTGTGCGCCCCGCACTGAACCATCGTGAGGAGACCTGCGGCGCTCGAGAAGTACGAGCAAGACTCTGTGCGCCCCGCAATGAACGATCACCAAGGGGTCATAGCGCTCGAGAAGTATGAGCCGTACTTTATGCGCCCCGCACTGAACGATCACCAAGGGGTCCGCAGCGCTCATGAGGTACGAGCCGGACCCTGTGCGCCCCGCACTAAATAATCGTGAGGAGACCTGCGGCGCTCAAGAGGTACGGGCCGTGCCCACGAACCCCCCAGGAACCCCCACCTCGAAGAACTACGGGCCGGGGAGTACGACTCGACCAAACAGGGCGGCCCGCACTGGAGGCTGCGTTGTATCTCGCGGCTCGAGGATTGAGAGCACCGCGCCAGGTACGTGTCAGCCTCCTCACCAGTGACAGTGAGATGATTCTAACTGGTCCCCCGAACCAGACCTGGACTAAGGGCATCCCCCACCGTGGGGACTGTGAGTACCTGGCCCATCCCTCTGATGTCCCCAGATCAACACCTTCCTTATTTACCCCCATCCTCAGAGTAACCCTGCTCCCTACCCTGATTGTACATTGTATTATAAGACCTGCTGAGAATTGCTTATAAAGAATCTGTTCCGCATCTGACCAACCCGTGTGGTGTCAATTTGTAGTGTGGCATGGGTTCTATATACATGACCATAAGTGCTCAAACCCTCATGGGGAGGGTGTGACTCACGTGCTCGGCAACGTTCCTGGAGGAGGGGGATCCCGGGGTGGCCAGAAGTAACTACTTCTGTCCCCCTAGAGATCTTCCCCCTCCAACAGGGGTTATTTTGGCCGCACTGTGAACAGCATGAAATGGTCAGGTAACCTTTGCTTGGAAAATTATGTAATTGTCTTCCAATAGGCTGGATTATATTAGACGTACTGAAGGTCCTTTAAGATTTGATGCATAAAAATTCTGAATATCGCGAGAGTGTACTTTTTAGGGAATGCTTGACTGTGCAGTGCTTAGTTTTTTTGTGGTCACTTGTAGCTTTTAGTTGCATTTTACCCTATTTTTGTATGTATTGACCCTTTATTTAAGTTAAATCACTGAATGTGCATTGAAAGTTTGTTTGGGACACTCATGCCATTGATTTGTCTCATATCTGAGTGTGTTAATATTGATTTTACAAAACATACAAAAAAGGAATAAGTAGGGTAATAGTGTCAGCCAAAAGAGGACATTTGATGCACAACAGGTTTAAGGGTTAGCGTGCAGAAGGGTGCTGTTTTTAACTTGCAGAGATTTACATAGTGTCCAGTTATTTCCATTTGCGAAGCTTGCAAAGTTTCCCTTTGCCATCCCACAAAGTTTGTCTCTGCATTGTGTGATCATTTTTACTGCATAGCAATATATTTTTTCATTTTCAACAAAGCTAACCAGGATGAAAAATGTGTGTGTGAGTTTACCTTTTGAAGAGTTTTCCTATGTGTAATGATATTGTAGAGTGAAAGATACAGGCCACAATCTCCAAAGGTTTTTGATATGACTTATTTTTTGTAGTACTCCTGGCTTACGCTAGAATTCTGTGAGGAAGGCAGGAGTAAGTTAGGAACAGTCTACCATATGTCTACAATTCATGAGTAAGATAGGAGTACTATATGTGTAAGTCTCACCTACTCCCAGCAAATCTTTTGTGAATTGGCTCATGGAGCTCAATTTGCATATGGCCTGATTCACAAAAGGTTTGCTATGGGTAGGTATGATGTATTCTTGCAGTACTCCTGTCTTACTTCCAAATTTCATTAATAAACCAGGAAAACTCCTGGCTTACTTCTGGATTTCAGTCCCAAGAATACACCCCATTCTTTGGCGCCATCCTACGTCATCAGAACTCATAGCCTCTAATACCCCCTGAAGCCCTACCCACACTACAAAGGCTGACCTGGTCCTGCACCAGTAGCGCATTGTGGAGGGAGTGCCACCGGGGAGGGTGGGGGGTAGTAAAATCCGGCTCACTGCCGACCGGAGTAATGTTACTAAATAAATAAATAAAACAAATTTCATTGCACGCGCTGAAACGCATTTGGCGTTTCAGCGCGCGCAATGAAATTTGTTTTATTTAGTTACATTACGCCAGCCGTCCATGAGCCGGAGTTTACTACCCCCCACCCTGCCCCTCTTCTGCCCCACGCCCTGCGGCACTCCCTCCATGAGGCCCTACTGTCCTGCACCCATTTATCACCTCCTAATAGCTGATAGTGAATCGAAGCAGATTTGGCCACAGAAGGGAGGCTCCAGATGCCGTTTTGGACCAGGTAATTCCCAGTTCACATGTGTAATCACATTCTAGAGACCAGTACTCAGAACCGCAGAATTCAAGTCTGGATATACCATCTGGAATCGTTCTTTCTGGCTAGATAGTATCCTGACATCTCAATCCAGACACCCTGTATTTGGGAGCTTAATGTTTCCTTTCATTTAAACCTGTGCATTTTCTCTGCACCAGTTTTGGTGACACCTTGAATTGGCTTACCCGGAGTGCCTACCTGACGACCCATGACTGCTGCATGTTGTGCTTTTATAACCATAGTGAGAAATACTACTTTAGCTGTCAAAAGAGATTGCTAAATATTTTAGTCTTGAAAATAAATATTAGTGCTCTCCTACTGTGGCTCTTTTTTAGCCGGAACTCAAAATAGACAATAAAGTAAGAAGGGATGATGTGTTACCTCAATTTATGGTACCATGCCCCCCTTCAGGCTTGAAGAGAAGAGTAACAAGCTATTTGCCTACACTATTATGGTTTCAGAGAGAGGTTTTCGAAACCTATATGATTTTGATCCTGGCTGGATCTATCTATCTATCTATCTATCTATCTATCTATCTATCTATCTATCTATCTATCTATCTATCTATCTATCTATCTATCTATCTATCTATCTATCTATCTATCTATCTATCTATCTATCTATCTATCTATCTATCTATCTATCTATCTATCTCTCTATCTATCTATCTATCTATCTATCTGAAAAGTCCTCTGCTTGTCTAAAGACGTGTACCCCTGCCCTGATGGCTCTACTGTACTGTTGTCTGGATCCCTAATGCTGATTTTTTTTCTCATAGCGGAGCACAGATCATGCGGGTGCACCATGACACAGGTCTGTCTCACTGTATGCGGTCTTGTTGGACCAGGAGGAGCACCCAAAGTGCTTCCTTATAGTGGTGGAAGGCTACTGCATTCGCCAGGTGTTAAGCAGCACAAGGGCGGTGGTGGCAGCATACTGTGTAGTGATCAATAGTAGTGAACAGGTCCTTTTTACCCTGTCACTGGAGTAAGGCCTACAGGCTCACTCACTTTTTTAAAAGTTCAGCTGCTGCCTGCTTGACTCACCCTTGGCCTACTTCAGGTAGATGTGCAGTGCTTCGCAGGAGCAGTGACTCTGTGCTAGATGTGCGTGTGCCTGGGAAGGGTACAGTACAGAGATTTGTATATGCTGCTGCCTGCTGTACTTATTATTGTTTTAACAGTGACTTTGAAATATTTGCACCTTCATGCACAAACCAAAGGGGCATTGGTTGACTAAACTGGTTTGATTTTTGTATGCTGCTGCCTGCTGTACTTGTTATTGTTTAAAAATTAATTGTGAAATATTTGCGCCTTCATTCATAAACCATAGGGCCATAGTCTGATTAAACTGGTTGGATTTGACTTTTGTATGCTGTTGTGCTTGTTATTGTTTGACCAGTCACTTTGAAGTATTTGCGCCTTTATACACAGACCAAAGAGGGAATTGTTTGACCAACCTGGCTTCATTTCTGCATACTGCTGGATTTGTTTTTATGACGCACTTTGAAAGTGTTTTCGCCTTGATGCAAGAAGAAAGGGGATTGCTTTTCAAAACACGCTTGAGTTTTATATATTGATGGATTACTGAATCTTTTATTAAGCACTTTGAAAGTATTTGCACTTTTTCCTTTAGTTCACCAGCTACAGTTAGTATAGATTCTGTCATTAGGTACTTGCTAGTATGGTTTGTTTTTATCCTACATGATGCATTATTGATGGTGTTGTTTGCAATTGTCTATAATATGTGCACCTGAAATCATGTAATTAGCTTTGTTTACAATACAGACACACATCTGCATCAATGTTCTGAAACATCCAAGCAGTTTTCATCCTCAGCCTTGTGTGCCTGCCTGTTTATGCCCTGCTTTCTAATAGAACCCTCATGGTAGATATTGAAATTGCATCCTCAGTTCATTTTAAATACTATAGAATGGTTAATATCATACAAAATCCCTGACAGACACAAATGTGTGGAATGCAGATAATTCACACCAGTTTACTTTCCTGGGAGCTGGCAGGATACTGGGTTATATCTTGTTTACTGCTCATGTATGTTGTCAGTCGAGTCTGTTAAATTGCAGATTTGTGTTTGTCTTTCAAAGTTTCAAGTTATTTTCCATCAATGTCAATTCTAATTCAGACACTATGTAGTTGTTCTTTGTTCTTTAGCGATAGGCAGTTCCTCAAACAATAGGACCGCTCCTTGGCATTGCTCGGATTCCTGTCTCAGTATAATAATCTGCTCTTGACAATAATGTTACAAATGGTGTAGCTTATATGTTAAGAGTGTTTCTTACTTTCTTATTCGAACTTTAAGTACGCGAATATAGAGGCATGTCATTAAATGTTGGAGGTTTCAATAAAAAATATACCAGATTTTGTGGTGGTGGGGCAAAGTGGTGGGCGGTAGGTCTGGGGGCCACTCCATTTACTTTGCAGGGGGGCCCCCTCAGGTTTCGTTATGCCACTGATACCCCCTCTGTGCCAGGCTCTTAACACTGATACATCTAGGGCTGGGTCTGACTCACCACACCCTGATACGTGGGAACAGGTCACTGAGCAACTTGCAGGTGGGCACTCTATTACATAATATATAGAACTATAACTATGAATGACAAGTGCTGTGCTTTCCCTCCTTATGTTCCCCCTTTCCATTGCTGACGATGCAATGCAGTTTTTATTCTGAAATGCTAATGGAGAAATTTAAACAAATAAAAAAACTGCTGCTCCCGCCCAGGCAGGAGCAAAGAAGGGACGGTGGATGCGGGCTGGGGAGTTGGCTTTAGCCGAGCGGTGCCCTTATCCCTCAATAATGAAAAAAGCTGTGGGTGTCGCAGTTGAGCACTGGGGCAACCACCTAAAAAAGATTTCTAAAAAAGGAAAAAGTTGCCTCCTGCCAGTGCGGTGGCGGGCTACAGGGGCCTTGGTGTTTTCTCTGCAGCCGAACATTGAAAAGAAATGTGGGTGCCCCGTGTGGGCACCCACAAAAGTGTAACAGTAAAAAAAAAATAAGAAGGAGAAAGGAGCAGCATAGGCTAATGCCCTGCAAGGGCTTTTTTATGATATTTTCTTAAGCTGGGTGGTGCCCCTAGAAGAGGCAGGGGCACAACCGAACATTTTTTTAATGTTGAGGGTGGATGCCAGGAGTGCAGCATCCCTCCAGCAACATTAAAAACACAGTATGGGGGCATGGCCAGGCAAGATGGCCGAGGGGAAGTGATCCACATCGGCTCCAGAGACCTAAGGCTGTAAAGATGCACTCCCAGGTAAGAGAGGTGGCCAGGGAACGCAACCGAGGGGGCAATGTGCAAGCCTCACAGGACTGGACCCGTGCGGGAACAGCTGATTGCCCAGTGCAATCGGGAAATCCAAGGCTCACAAACGACGGAGGGGAGCAGTGCAGGCCCAAGAAATGGCACGGGCAGCCACAACCCTGCCCCACCCTTGAAAGTAGCGCAGCAAAGCCCTCGGAGCCCGACGCCTGACCTTAAAAGGGTGCCCACTGCCAGATGGAGGCGTGAAACATAGTGGTGCTCCCGGGGAGGGCCTCCCTTGGTCTGCAGTGTCTACAGTCCTCTAAAGGGGTGACAAAAGAAGACTAAACAGCAGATTCACAGGAAGGAAACAAGCATAGGAGGCTGCAATACCGGTTCCTTGCCTGACCTTAACATGGCCGACGCTATGTGATGTGATGAGTACAGAGTTCTGAGTGGTGCAGAAATACGACGGAGGGCTCAGGTGCTTTGGGAGCCATCGGATGGGGAGAGCCCTGAAGGGGGACCCTCCTCAGGTAGAAGAGGACCAGCCATTGTGCACATATGCCACTAAAAATAGTGACAGGCAAAGTATCCTCCTTTTTTACCCCCCACGGAGAAGAAACAAGCTCAGGAACATGGGGGAGAGGCTCACACGACGTCACTAACTAAAGGGGACTTGATGGTCTCTCTCAGATAGTTCAAATCAGAGTTGCGCTCCGAAATCAAGCAAGACATTAAGTCTTCCATGGACCAACTCAAGGCTGATCTTACCGAACGGATGAATGCCCTCCAGCAAGATGTGGACTCAGTAGGCACTAGAATCATGGAGTTGGAGGGCCAGACGCAAGAGCTGGACAAACACGCTGCAGCCTCTCACGAATTGGTGAAGTATCTCCGAGTTCAGCTCCAGGTGACTCTCCTGAAGACAGAGGACCTGGAAAACAGGTCTCAGAGAGAGAACAATCGAATAAGAGACTTAGAGGAAGGAGCGGAAGGCCCGTACCTGGAAGCATTCGTTGAGGGGCTCTTCACAGAAATTCTTAGCCCATGCTACATGAAAAATAGGATCAACAGGGGGCACAGGGTGGGGTGCCTGCAAGGTGGAGAACGACACCGTACCAGGGATGTGTTGGTCAAACTATACTCCTTTAAGGTGAAAGAAGCTATTTTGCAAGCAGCTCGGAAGAAAGACAGAATCTCTTTCCAAGGGTTCAAATGCCTGCTGTTCCAAGACCTGGCGTCCTCCACTGTTTTGCGGAGACAACATCTGAGACCTGTCACATCTAAACTACGAGAGGACAATATCAAATACAGATCAGCATTTCCATTTGGTCTGATCTTTGAGTATAAGAAGAAAATGCGACACATCACAGAGTTGGAGGAGGGTATGGGAATCTTGGGTCTTCCACACCCCGATGAAGAGTGCGGCCAAGGATCCTTGTAAGAGAACGAACCAGTGAGAGACACTGCTTCCCAGTGACAGTCGAGCTCGAGGGGCAAACATTCTCACAAATAACGGGTCACCAAAACTTAGTATAAAAGAGTCTGCGGAGATTCTACAGAGGAGAAGCTCCCGCATGGTCTTGCTGTGCCTATTGGGGGAGGGGGACGATGTCAGGACTACTCCGGTTTTTACTGCATGCATTTGCCCCTGACCCAGGGGTCGAATTGATCATTCTGTGGCTACCTCTGAATTTCGAGATCGACAGCTGAGGTCTCGGGCACTGTCCAGGGAGCCTGCCAACACAACCTCCTCCTTATACAATGTGGGATCTTGGGGCCTCATGGCTGTCCAGCTCAGGTTTTTTCTTGTTTATTGTTACTCAGGTTCAGAGGGGAGGGGGGACAGGGGAAAGTGGTGGACACCGTGGACTATCAGACATGATTGTGGTCGATGGTGGGGGGTGGGTGGGGGGGGGGGGTTCAGGGATGCAAGACTCAAAGAGTTCCATGAGGGGGGGCAGGGGGTAGAGGGGTGTTATGATAAATTCTGGGTGTGTTTGGGGAGAGAGGGAGGAGGCTAATTACGTGATGATTGTGATAGCCTCTTGGAATGTGAGGGGTCTGAATTTACCCTTTAAGCATCAAAGACATGGAAGTATTTACCCACCTAAAGAAATCAGAGGAGCTGCGGCTCTGCCACAAAAGATGCCCCCTAAAATATAGATCGTCAAAGGGGACCAAGCAGAAAGGAGTTGCTCTACTGTTCAACTCCTCGACAAAACTCCAACCAGAAGCCATACAAGCAGACAAAGAGGGGAGGATGATCATAGTGAAGGGGAAGTTGAGGGGTAGGCAATGCACATTTATTTCGGCATAAACTCCCCACACAGGCCAACTAGCGTATCTGACCTCTCTATTGGATTTGGTGGGGGGTTTCGCTGAGGGTCCGATAATCTTAATGGGATATTTCAACCTAACATGGCATACAGATTTGGATAGCACCCATTCCCACAGGTTGCAATTGCAGATGTATTGAAATGCACTGATTGTGGTAAGCCTGGCAGCATCTAGCAGAGGCACCTGTGTTTATTTACTGAGCTTACACTCCTGTTGACTCACATGGTAACGCTAGATCCCTGTAGATATTTTGAATTTGAGCTGCTGGCGGTTCAAAATGATTTAATCAGTTGCGTTTAGTATGTTTGCATTGCAGAGCTCTCGAGGTTCCCAGTTCCACGAGTTTGGGGTTTGATATTTTTATTCTAGTGTTTGTAGTGCTCTTCACCCCATTATACTGGGACTGCAAATCCCACAATGCAAAGAAACAAATCTGGCCTGGATGGGCTACTCACATGGACCTAGGAAATGCGAGTGCTGTCAGTACTACTTGATCTGTTCGCCCTGCTACAAACTCAGGACTGCAAGTACCAGAATGCAGTGAAGGAACTAGACCGGAAGACCCGCTTTCCATCTATGATGGGGCTTGTTGAGATCCGGTGCCAGGAGCCGGTTGCCTTCTGAACGGACCTGGGTTTAGTGTTGGGGGTGAAGGCACCAAGTAAAGTTGGCAGGATGCAGCATGCAATGTGCGCACTTGAGGCTAACTGGCCGGTTTGGACAGTGTCTGAAGGGAGACTGCCTGTGAGGCAGACTTCCAGTTTAAAGAAACGCGAGACCTGACTTGCAGGCTCTCACTAGCCTAACACTTATATGAATTACTGGCTCTAGCATTCAAGAACAATCTTACACAATGCTGCGCATGATGAGGAGCACTGGTGATGAATGTTTCTGTACATTTATTGTTTTTTGCACAACTTAATCCGGAGATATGCCGCTTTCGAGCTGTCAGCGGTTTATGAAAGCGTTTGAAATGGCCTCTGTTTCTGGTACCATAAGCCTTGAATCCGCTTCCCACGTGATCATCTCTTTCGGTGTTCGGAACATGGCTATGCAAGTTTACAGAATTCGCTGTTGGCAACAGGTGGGTGGTGGGAGTAAAGGGAGTATTCCACTTTCTATGAAGACTTTAAAGTGACGTTTGTGTATCTCTTAGAGGCATCATATATCATGAATTTGCTCAATAGATTTATAATAACAAATAGAGTGCTTCATGTTACTGTTTTGTTGCTCCTAAGCGCTGTAAAAAAGAGGTGTTGGTTTTACATAATTATTTTTACTCATCCATATTGTCCTCCAAATGATAAAATGCTGTTTGCTTTACCAAATTCAAATTTAATTTTACTCACATGTTAAAGGCAGCGCCTGTTGCATCTAGGTGGAAACTATATGTTGGAGTTGATTTGTGCACCTCTTTATTTTGTGTTACCACCTATTTGTCTCAATCTGTTGCAACGGGGAGTCGTCATATGTAGTGTTCTGGAACAGTAGCAAAGCCAGAAAATAGAAAAGACTGGGGCTAGTTTTGTAGGGTTTAGGCTTGAGATTTGGTAGGGTTCCCGGAGTCTAGGGCTCTGGGCCCATTTGAGGTTGGTACACATTAGAGTTGCTTGAAAAGGCACCATTTGCCCACTCTTTTTCAAAATTTTCCCTGAAACCCCCCGTTGGAGGTCGCCACAGTGAAGTACGACAATTGTTTTACGCCTCACCACTTTCAAATGTCACCAGCCGCCCCTGGCCATTCCAAAGTTAGCATCTACCACGAGGTTATAATGCACTTAAGAGTATATGATCTGGCTGCATCACAGAACAGCCTCAGAGAATAGGCTCCGAAAGCTGCAGAGGGGCCCAGCTCATGCATGGGCACCCTCTCACACAAAACCAAGCACTCTGCCTTCAGGATTGATAAGGCCTGCCATAGGAGTGACTTATAGGTTTATATGTGTCAGTGATTAAAGGTAGATATAGGTAACCTATATCTTAGTAAGGGGTGCATGCCCCACCTTACCCAGGCTGCAGTAGCAGACATGTGGTGCCATTTTGGAAGGCTTCCCAGGGGTGGCATAATACATGCTTCAGCCCCTGGTAGGCCTCTGAGATACCTATGCCCTTGGTACCTAAGGTACCATATACTAAGGACTCACAAGGGTAACCCAGTAACCAATCTGGAATGTACCTAAAGTACATGCAATCATTTTTGAGAAGAGGGGTCCTGAATAGCAGGGCCCCAGCCAGACTAAAGTCGAAAAACAGTGAAACACCAGCAAAAAGTGGGGGTAACCATAGTAAGCAGATCCTACTCTCCTACAGCGATCCTTAGGGGCAAGTGTATTGAGCTCAATTCTACTCTGAATAAACAGGAAATCAGGGATTGGGAAGCTTTGGAGGCAGAGCTGGAGGGCATTAAAAGAGAGTTCAAACAGACTCCCTCGCGGGTCCTGCAGCGTCAACTGAGCACCCTGAAAGGGAAAATCACGGCGATCTTACCTTACTGCTGCTCTGCCAGATCTCCTATACTCATGGGAACAAGGTGGGTTCTCATCTAGCCAAGCAGCTCCGGGAAAAAAGGGGGAAAGAAAACATAGGGGACATTTATGATGAGGAGGGCAATTTAACACATGCAGACGAGGGGAAGGCTAACACTTTTGGAAGGTTTTATAGAAAACTATACACAGGATCCCCTATAGTTACTCAGGCACAACTGCAATACTTGCACACACTCAAACTACCCCAAGTCCCGGCAGTGTGGAACGATCAACTAAGTGCCCCTATTTCGGGTGAGGAGTTGGATAAGGCAATATCGAATCTCAAGTGGCATAAGTCTCCAGGACCGCATGGCCTGATGGCCCAATTTTATAAAAAATATGAGTCGGAGATCATGCCACACCTCACATCTTTATTTAGCGCAATTGCAGAGGGAGGTATTGTGACTAGATCCATGGCTGAGGCAGTGATCACAGTGATTCCTAAGACAGGGAAGGTTCCCCAGCTCTTTGCCTAATATAGGCCAATCGCACTACTAAACCTAGACGCAAAATATATTCAGCCATATTGTCAGCGAGATTAGAGGATCTGATGCCTCCACTAATCCACCTGATCAATCAGGCTTCATAAAGGGGAGGCAGACCCACAATAATATCCGCAGGACAATACATTTAACAGAGAAAGCAACTAAGTTTCAGATCCTGGCGATTCTCGTGGGTCTAGACGCTGAAAAGGCTCTTGACAAGGTGGATTGAGCAATTCTATTTTGCACCCTAGAGCGGTTGGGTTTTGGGAAAGAATTTATAGGAATGATCAAGGCGAACTACGCCCAGACTCTCTCTAGTGTACAGGTCAATGGGTCAAAGTCGTTTCATTTCCCCCTGGACAGAGGTACTCGACAGGGATGTCCACTGTTGACCCTGTTATTTGCTCTAAGCATTGAACCATTAGCATCCTAGATTAGGGCTACTCCAGAGATTAAGGGGATAGGCTATGGTGGAGAGGAACATAAAATGTCATTATTTGCAGATGTTGCACTGATGACCCTCTCTGATCCCGGTCACTCACTGTATGCATTACAGATAGAACTTCGCTGGTTCGAGGGGGTTTCCGACTTTAAAGTCATCCTATCTAAGTCCTCTATCCTGAATCTTAAGATCCCGGATGGCGAGACCCGCTCTCTCAGGGAGCAGTCTCCCTTTCAGTGAACCAAATGATCCCTCCAATATCTGGGGATTCAGCTCACACCAAAAGTGGAGGATCTTTTTAGGGCCAACTTTCTCCCGTTACTGTCCCAACTACAACATGATCTCAAGAGATGGAGACCACTTTACATATCCTGTGCCGGCCGAAGAAATTCTGTTAAAATGTTGGCACTGCCGAAACTGCTTTACCTGTTCCAAGCGGTACCAATTGACCTGGAGAGGGATTTTCTACCTAAGTTACGCTCTCTTGTCGTTAAGTATATGTAGCAAAATGGAAGGGCCTGTCTCCCTTTCCATACACGATGCCATACGAAGAAGACTGGTGGGGTTATTCTCCCAGACTTCAGTTTATACTACAAGTCTGCCCCACTGCAGATCATGGCGGAATGGTCCCTGCAGGAGTCTGAAAAGCACTGGCTCCACATGGACAGGGCAATAGTGGGAAGAACAATCTGGAATGTCCTTTGGAAACCCAGGAAAGACAGGCTGTCCAATGCCCAATATATCAGCACCCCGACACACACAACACTCAAGGTGTAGGATGAGGTGAAGGGGGTTGGGGCAGGACTCCTTCCTTTGCCTTAAACTCTGATCCACTTCAATCCACAGATCCCCCCAACTTTGCAAGAGGGTCCATTCGATGCTTGGAGAGTGGGTAGTTGCCTGATGCTTTCAGATATGTTTCACAACCATGATATTCTTACCTTTGTGAGCTGCCAAAGGGACTTCAATGTGCGGCCTAGTAGGCACTTTCACTTCCTCCAGCCGAAGCATTTGGTAATGCATTCTCAGATCAGGGAAGCAGCCACACGGGAACATACGCCGATCGAGAAGTTCGTGAGGAAGGTAAGCTCTATGAAGGGAGTGATCTCTTTTCTATACTGTCTTCTTTCAACACCACTCACCAAGGGCACGATACATGAGTTTCTTGGAGCAGGTGTTTGGGAAGAACATAGCTGAAAAAGAGTGGGAGCATGTATGGTCAGACACCGCAAAGAGTAATAACTCCTTTGATCCGAGAGAAGCACACTATAAAATGCTCTTTGACTGTTACTTGTATCCCACTAAACTCAAAAAGATATTCCCAGACACCTTCGATCTCTGCTGGTGGGCTGTAGCCTTTTGGGGGATTTCAGCTACATTTGGTAGAACTGCCCCACAATAAAAACGTTCTGGGAGGAAATTTTGGCTCAGATTAAAAATATGCTGCGGTATCCTATCCTGACATCTATAGGTGTCCTCTTGGACATTAGGGACCCAGACATGAATAACCAAACAAAGGCAGACAAGGCAATTATGGGAGCTTGTATTGGGGCTTAAAAAATGGCAATAGCCGCTGCATGGAAAAGAAAGGAGGCTCCAGCCCTATCACAATGGCACTCCCACCTCCATAGAGAGGCTGGTGGAAATCTTCAGAGACGACTATAAAAATTTCGAATTCAAATAGAGCCCACTAGTTGCATACCTAACATAGGGCCTACTGCTGGCGGGCCCCCCTCTTTTAGGACCTTGCATCTCTTCCAGTTCTAGAACAAAGCAATGTAGTGGTATGAGTGGCTCATGGATAGAGGTGGTACAGTACCAAAAGGAGCCCCCTAGTGCCAGCAGATAGGTGTTAGAACCCGCAGTAACCCAATAGAACAATATGATTAGGTTGCAGACACACCACAGTTTTTTTTTAGTTGGGTTGGGGTGGGAATGGATTGGTTTGGGGGGTTAAGAGTTTTTCAGACATATCATCTACAAACTGGAGACAATGAGGGTAGGCGATCTGTGGTCAGCCACATGGAGATAAAGACGCTCACTTATGTTGAATCTGTACTCTAACTAGATTGTAGTGAGGCTTGTCCGTTTTAATACCATGCAAAATGCACCTGATGTGTTTTGCTTGCTCAATAAAAAGATTTTTGATAACAAAAAAAACATAGTATGTCTCCTGGGTCATTTGATACATGACACCAGGAAAGTTACCTATATCTTTTAAATCACTCTAAGCTGCTTGAAGCTCAACTCGGAGAAGACAGAAGTCCTCGTCCTTGGACCCTGCCCTTCAGCATGGGACAACACCTGGTGGCCTACTGCCCTCGGAAGTCCCTCCCACAGCCACGAACCATGCCCGAAACCTCTGCATCTTACTCAACTCCTCCCTCTCCATGATACGACAGGTCAACGCCGTCGCCTCCAGCTGTTTCAACACCTTCCGAATCCTCCGAAAGACCTTCAAGTAGATCCCCCCAAATCAAGAAAGGCCATCACCCATGCACTCATAACCAGCAGACTGGACTACGGAAACACTGTCTATGTCAGGAATACCAAGTCTCTGCTCCGCAAGCTCCAGACCATACAGAACACCGCAGCCAAACTCGTCCTCGGCATTCCTCAACACGAACGCACCACCCAACACCTTCAGAACCTCCACTGGCTCCCCATTGAGAAGAGAGTCACTTTCAAGATACTCACCCACGCCTACAAATGCCTCCATAACACCGGACCCCAATACTTCAATGAGAGAATCTCCTTTCAAGTTCCCAAGAGAAAACTCAAATCTGCCGCCCTCGCAGAAACCCTGTGCATCCACAGAGCCAGAACAGGTGGAAGAACCTTCTCCCACATCGCAGCCTAGACCAGGTACAAGCTCATGCTCAACATTAGACGAGCCCCCTCCCTGAACATCTTCAGGAAGAAGCTCAAGACCTAGCTTTTCGACTGAAAGGGAGCAGCCTACCCCCCCTCGCCCCCCAGCACCTTGAGACCCTCACAGGTGAGTAGCAGGCTTCCAATTCCCCCGATTGATTGATTGCTTGATATGCTCATCAGCTGGAGTGCAACGCTTACTGTGTAGCCTGAAAAATGATAAAAGAAAGACTCAAAGACATGTTGATATTATTTTTTAATAAGGTAGTATTTATGAAAAAGTATCATAATGACTTTAAATAAACTTCAGAATGCATGCATTTATATAATGTACATTCAGTTATGATTACTGGTGACTTTTAATTAACCATAATAAGTGTGCTCTGCATATAAAACACTTACAAAATAAGGGGGTAAACCCAGAAGAGGTCACAGGAGCTGAGTACAATATGATATGAAAAATAATTGGTCCTGGACCCACAATCTAGATCTACAATTATTTTGTCATCGCTTCTTCATTTAAATCTAAATTTTCAAGATCTTCAAGAATAATATAAGTCCATTCAGGTCCCTTGTATTTATTATTCAATATTCTTAGTCTCTGGCTTTTTTGCTTTTGTTTTTCACTATTCTGTCTCCATTGACTAGTGACTTTATTCACTTGTTCAGGTTCTTCATCAACAGTCTTAAGGTGATACCTCAATCTCACCCTTTCTGACTCTTTTAGGTTGCACTGTATTTTCACTTTCTTTGTCACTTTCGAGTATTCTTTTATTTGTATTTGGTTGTGGCACAATTTGATTTTCTTAGTCTTCTGAATCCCTCTCTAGTTGACCGAATTCAGGACTTTTTGAAGTACTTCTCTTCACCTGTACATGTTCCGCATTGTCTAACTGACCCTGTAATGGTTCTTTGCTAGTCTGTTCTTCTCCCTATTCCTGATTCCCTATTCTTATTTGGCTTGGTTCACGTTATTCTTCTCCAGAATTATCCCTTTCTGTTTTTATCTGTTCCTGTTCAGAGATTTCAATTTCGTTGTCTATTTCTTGAACTTGATCTCCTATCTCCACCTGATCTTCATCAACTTTTAGCTTCTCTACTTTTGTCGTACATCTTGTTCTTACTTCTGCTTCATTGACTGCTGGTACCCAATCTTCCTGACTAGTGCTTGGTTGATCTTGATCAGCTACTTCAGAGTTTTTTATTCTAGGCTCTTCAGCTGCACAACCTTCTGCACCTTCAACTTCAATTTCATGTTGTTGATTTTCTTCACCAGGAGCTGGTACTTTCTTGGTATGACTGGCACATATCCAGTTAGGCAACCCTGCACATTTCACTGCAGTTGTTGTAACCAGTATGACCTGTTTTGGAGTACTCCACCTGGGGGCGAGACACGTTTCTCTGACGTGATTTTCACTACCACCCAGTCACCAGGGTTTAGATCATGTGCTTGATCCGGCTGCCTTGCCTTTGCGTCTTCTTCAATCTGGTGAGAGACAGAACGCTCTAGATCAGCCAATCTTTTACAATAATCCAATACCAGATCATCAGTTATGCTTAACAATCTGTGTCCAGGTATGAAAGCTAATCTCATTGTTCTTCCCACAAGTATTTCATGGGGACCCAATCCGGTATTTCAGTCAGGAATATTCGTGAGTCCCATCAGAACAAGAGGCAATGCATCTGGTCAATACAGTGAAGTGGATGTGCATACCTTAGCCAATCTTGATTTTATTGTACCATTCAATTGTTCCACTATCCCAGAAGCGTCTGGATGATAGGCACAGTGCAGCTTTTGTTCAATCTTGAATGCTTCACAAATGAATCAA